>NW_016108223.1:85285-117148 GCF_001604975.1 Cebus imitator | reverse complement strand
TTCTCACTCATAGGTGGGTGTTGAACAATGAGAACACATGGACACAGGGAGGGGAGCACTACACACTGGGGTCAGTTGGGGGGAAATAGGGGAGGGACGGTGGGGAGTGGGAAGCTGGGGAGAGATAGCAAGGGGAGAAATGCCAGATATAGGTGATAGGGAGGAAGGCAGCAAATCACACTGCCACATGTGTACCTATGCAACAATTTTGCATGTTCTTGACATGTACCCCCAAACCTAAAATGCAATAAAATAAATAAATGGGAAAAAAAAAACATTCATGTGGTTACTGTTGTTTGTCTCCATGAACTTGTATTTTGGAGTTTGTGAGCTGGTTTGTCATCTAGTTTTGTTGTCCATGGTGTTTTGGTTTTGTTATGAGATTGCTTTGTATCTTTTTAGGAAATGATGTGGTGAAACCAGAAACTATTCAGAATAGTTCTTTTCTTTTCTATTTGGATGATCTTACCAAATCATCCCCTAAATCTATTGAAACAAGAAAATCTATCCAAATAGAACAAACTATTTTGTGATTACTCAGGTTTCCTGTCATTATCAGTGCTTAAAAGCTGGGTGCCTAGGTCTTTGCAGGATTTTGAGCAGTGGAGTGACATGAGCTGACTGGTGTTTTTAAAGGCTCTGTCTTGTAATATACTGAGAATAGACCACAGGAATGGAAAGGAAGACACAGGAGGAACTATTAGAAGAATATGGCAGAAATAGGCAGGGTGCAGTGGCTCACGCTTATAATCCCAGTAGTTTGGGAGGCCTAGGTGGTTGGATCACTTGAGGTCAGGAGTTTGAGACCAGCCTGGCCAACATGGTGAAACCTTGTCTTTAACAAAAAATACAGAATTTAGCTGGGCGTGGTGGTGGGCGCCTGTAATCCCAGCTACTCAGGAGGTTGAGGCAGGAGAATCGCTTGAGCCCATGAGGTGGAGGTTGTAGTGAGCTGAGATCACGCCACGGTACTCCAGCCTGGGCAACAAGAGTGAAACCCCATCTCAAAAAAAAAAAAAAAGAAAAAAAAAGAATATTGCAGAAATCCCAGGAAAGAGATGTTGGCTTAGACTAGGGGAGCAGCAGTGGAGTTAATGAGAAATAGCAGATTTGCATGCATTTTGAGGTATAATTGATAAGATTTCCTCATGGGCTTGATAGGAAGTATGAGAGAAGGTAGTTGAAAATAACTGGTTTTGTCCTGAGCAACCATAAGAATGGAGTTGCTTTTAACTGAGATTAGGAGGCTGAGGCTGTGATGTAGGTAAGGTAGTCTTTGGGGGTGAGATTAAGAATTCAGTTTGGACTTTGTTGAGCTTGAGATAGTTATTAGACTTCTGAGTGAAGATATTCTTTGTGATTCTGTGAGTCCCATGGTAGGAGGAGGTAAAAAAAGAAAGACATTTCTTATCATAGAAAATTGGAAAATATGGAAAGTTAGGTAAGAAAATAAAAATCATGCTTAATTAGAACACATTGTTTTTTTTCTTTCCAACTATTAGGTTCAAGGAGTACATGTGCAGGTTGCCTACAGGTAAATTGTCTGTCACGTGGGTTTGGTGTACAGATGGTTTCATCACCCAGGTAGTAAGAATAGTACTCTATGAGTAGTTTTTTGATCCTCACCTTCCTTCCACCCTCCACCCTTAAGCAAGCCCCAGCTTCTGTTGTTTCTTCCTTTGTATCTATGTGTACTCAGTGTTTAGCCAGCACTTGTAAGTGAGAACATGCAGTATTTGCTTTTCTGTTCCTGCATTAATTTGCTTAGGATAACAGCCTCCAACTCCATCCATGTTGCTGTAAAGGACGTGATTTTATTCTTTTTTTATGGCTGTGTAGTATTCCATGGTGTATATGTACCACGTTTTCATCATCCAGTCCACTGATGTGGGAATTTAGGTTGATTTCATGTCTTAGCTATTGTGAACAGTGCTGCAATAAACATACATGTGTCTTTATAGTAGAACAATTTATATTCTTTTGGGTATATACCCAGTAAGGGGATTGCTGGGTCTAATGGTAGTCCTAAGTTCTTTGAGAAATCTCCAAACTGCTCTCCACAGTGGCTAAACTAATTTATTTTCCCACCAGCAGTGTATAAGCATATTCTTTTCTTTTCTTTTCTTTTCTTTTTTTGTTTTGTTTTAAAGCTGCAGTTTGTCCTGGCCAATTTACTGTACTGTTTTTTAATAACAGCTCATAGATCAGAGATGATCTTTGTATTAAGCCTTTCTATCCATGTCAAACATAATGATCTTGGGGTAAGAGAGGTCCTTTCTCTAAACAGAAATACAATACTTATTCTATATAATTGTAGAGGGCCAAGAGATATGGAAATAATGTATTTTTAAGAATTATATTAAACACTTTTTATTTGATAAATAGTATCTTACAATCCTAATGCTATCTGTCGAACTTCAATAACAGCAATTTTAGCATCAATGAATGAGCAGTAACTAAACTAACAAGAGATCAATCAAAAGGGCTTTAAGGGGAGAGCACCAGCTGATGTGCTGCCAAGGCTCTAGGCATTCAGGACTCTGCTACAGGGAAAATAATCAAAAGGCAGGTGCTCTGGACTCAAGCCCGCACATCATGACCTGCCTCCCTCCTGGGGGTCCACAGTCCCCCTGGCACTTCTGGGTCCCTGTGGGCTGCAGATGAAAATCCAGGCATCAAAGGCAACTTGGGAAAGGATGCGACTTGACCTCACAGCCGGCTTCTGCCTGTTGTGGTCATTTTCTTTCCAGAGCACCTAGAGCACTCACTAAGTGGACATGGCAGCCATCCAACATTCTTTGGCTGTTTTCGCATAGAAGAGGATCTTCCCCTAAAAATTGGAAGTGTCTTTCTCCAATTCCTGGGCCAGATCAGGCCATCTTCTTGTGGGTCATGGGTCTGACACACACAGTTCAAGTATTCATGGTATTGTCAATGGGATTGTGTTCTTGATTTGGCTCTCAGCTTGGATATTGTTGGTGTATAGAAATGCTATTGATTTTTGTACATTGATTTTGTATCCTGAAACTTTGCTAAAGTTGTCTGATCTAGGAGCTTTTGGGCAGAGACTATGGGCTTTTCTAGTATAAAGTCATATTGTCTGCAAATATGGAAGAGAGTTTGACTTTCACTCATCCTGGATGCCTTTATTTGTTTTTCTTACTACTCTGTCTAGGACTTCCAGTGCTTTATTGAGTAGGAGTGGTGAGAGAGGACATCCTGGTGTTGTTCTGGTTCTCAGTGGGAATACTTCCAGTATGATATGCTTCCAGCAGCACATTAGCTGGTGCTGCTCCTTTTAATGCACTTTTGATTGATCTCTTGTTATTTAACTACTGTTCACTACTTGATGCTGAAATTGCTCTTATTGAACTTTGATAGATTGCAAGGTACTATTTACCAAGTAAATATTGTTTAATATAATTCTTACAAATACATTATATCCACATCTCTGGGCCCTCCAGAACATTCAATATGATGTTGGCTGTGGGTTTGTCATAGATTTCACTTATTATTTTTGAGGTATGTTCCTTCGATGCCTAGTTTGTTGAGAGTTTTTTACATGAAGGGAAGCTGAATTTTATTGAAAGCATTTTCTGTGTCTATTGATAATAATAATTTTTTTAAAAAAACCCTTGGGCTGGCCACAGTGTCTCACGTCTGTAATCTCAGCATTTGGGAGGCTGAGGTAGGTGGATCACACGAGCTGAGGAGTTCAAGACTAGCCTGGACAACATGGCGAAATTCCATCTCTACGAAAAATACAAAAGTTATCTAGATGTGGTGGCACATGCCTGTGGTTTCAGCTACTTGGGTGGCTGAGGTGAGAGAATTGCTTAAGCCCAGGAGTTTGAGGTTACAGGGAGCTGAGACTGTGCCACTGCACTCCAACCTGGATGATGGAGCCAGACTCTATCTCAAGAAAACAAAAATTTAAAACAAACAAAAAAACATTTGAACTACCAGTGTAAGAGAGGTAATCTATTTTAGATTTCTGTTGGTTTTAATAGATTCCATTGATTAATGTAATTGAACATTTTCCAGTTATAAGCTATATGTATATATTCTTTTATGAACTCTTTTAAGTGTTTAATTTATTTGAGACAGAGTCTCCCTGTGTTGATGCAATCTTGGCTCACTGTAACCTCTGTTTCCTGGATTCAAGCAATAATTCTCTTGCCTCAGGTGTGATCATAGGCATGCGCTACCACACCTGGCTTTTTTTTTTTTTAATGTACTTTAGGTTCTGGGGTGCATGTGCAGATCTTGCAGGATTGTTGCATAGGTACACACATGGCAATGTAGTTTGCTGCCTCCATCCCAACGTCACCTACATCTAGCACTTCTCCACATGTTATCTCTCCCCAACCTCCCCACCCCCCTGCTGACCCTCCCTTGGACCCCTCCAAACAAACCCCAGTGTGTGATGCTCCCCTCCCTGTGCCCATGTGTTCTCATTGTTCAACACCCACCTATGAGTGGGCACATGTGCTGTTTGATTTTCTGTTCTTGTGTCAGTTTGCTGAGAATTATGGTTTCCAGATTCATCTATGTTCCTGGAAAGGACACGAACTCATCGTTTTTGATGGCTGCATAATATTCCATGGGGTATATGTGTCACACTTTCCCTGTCCAGTCTATCATCGATGGGCATTTGAGTTGGTTCCAGGTCTCTGCTATTGTAAACTGTGCTGCAATGAACATTTGTGTGCATGTGTCCTTATAGTAGAACAATTTATAATCCTTTGGCTATCTCCCCAGTAATGGGATTGCTGGGTCAAATGGAATTTCCATTTCTAGGTCTCTGAGGAATCGCCACACTGTCTTCCACAATGGTTGAACTAATTTATACTCCCACCAACAATGCAAAAGTGTTCCTATTTCTCCACATCCTCTCAAGCATCTGTTGTCTCCAGATTTTTGAATGATCACCATTCTAACTGGCGTGAGGTGTATCTCAATGTGGTTTTGATTTGCATTTCTCTAATGACCAGTGATGATGAGCATTTTTTCATATGTTTGTTGGCCTCATATATGTCTTCTTTTGAAAAGTGTCTGTTCATGTCCTTCACCAATTTTTGAATGGGTTTTTTTGTTTTTTTCTTGTAAATCTGTTTTAGTTCTTTGTAGATTCTGGATATTAGCCCTTTGTCAGATGGGTAGATTGCAAAAATTTTTTCCCATTCTGATGGTTGCTGGTTCACTCTAATGATTCTTTCTTTTGCTGTGCAGAAGTTCTGGAGTTTAATTAGATCCGATTTGTCTATTTTGGCTTTTGTTGCCAATGCTTTTGGTGTTTTAGTCATGAAGTCCTTGCCTATGCCTATGTCCTGATTGGTTTTGTCTAGGTTTTCTTCTAGGGTTTTTATGGTGTTAGACCTTATGTTTAAGTCTTTAATCCATGTGGAGTTAATTTTAGTGTAAGGTGTCAGAAAGGGGTCTAGTTTCAGCTTTCTGCACATAGCTAGCCAGTTTTCCCAACACCATTTATTAAACAAGGAATCTTTCCCTCTTGCTTGTTTTTGTCCGGTTTGTCAAAGATCAGATGATTGTAGATGTGTGGCAATTCCCCCGAGGCCTCTGTTCTGTTCCATTGGTCTATATCTCTGTTTCAGTACCAGTACCATGCTGTTTTGATTACTGTAGCCTTGTAGTATTGTTTGAAATCACGTAGCGTGATACCTCCAGCTTTGTTTCTTTTGCTTAGAATTGACTTGGCTATGCGGGCTCTCTTTTGGTTCCATATGAAGCTTAAGGTGGCTTCTTCCAGTTCTGTGAAGAGGGTCATAGGTGGCTTGATGGGGATAGCATTGAATCTATAAATTACTTCGGGCAGTATGGTCATTTTCACAGTATTGATTCTTCCTAACCATGAGCTTGGAATGTTTCTCCATCTGTTTGTGTCCTCTCTTATTTCATTGAGCAGTGGTTTGTAGTTCTCCTTGAAGAGATCTTTTACATCCTTTGTTAGTTGTATTCCTAGGTATTTTATTCTCTTTGTAGCAATTATAAATGGGAATTCACTCATGATTTGGCTCTCTGTTTTTCTGTTATTTGTGTATAGGTATGCTTGTGATTTCTGCACATCAATTTTATGTCCTGAGACTGCCGAAGTTGCTTATCAGCTTAAGGAGATTTTGGGCTGAGATGATGGGGTCTTCTAAATATACGATCATGTCATCTGCAAGTAGGGACAATTTGACTTTTTCTTTTCCTAATTGAATATGCTTTATTTCTTTTTCTTGCCTGATTGCTCTGGCTAGAACTTCCAATACTATATTGAATAGGAGTGGTGAGAGAGGGCATCCTTGTCTAGTGCTGCATTTCAAAGGGAGTGCTTCCAGTTTTTGCCCATTCAGTATGATACTGGCTGTGGGTTTCTTGTAAATAGCTTTTATTGTTTTGAGATACGTTCCATCAATACCTAGTTTACTGAGAGTTTTAGCATGAAGGGTTGTTGAATGTTGTTGAAGGCCTTCTCTGCATTTATTGAGATAACCATGTGGTTTTTGTCTTTGGTTCTTTTTATGTGGAGAATTACATTTATAGCGTATGTTGAAACAGCCTTGCATCCCTGGGATGAAGCCTACCTGATCGTGGTGGATAAGCTTTTTGATGTGCTGTTGGACTTGGTTTGCCAGTATTTTATTGAAGATTTTTGCATCAATGTTCCTAATGGATATTAGCCTGTAATTTTCTTTTTTAGTTATGTCTCTACCAGATTTTGGTGTCAGGATGATGTTGGCCTCATAGAAAGAGTTAGGGAGGATTCCCTCTTTTTATATTGTTTGGAATAGTTCCAACAGGAATGGTACCAGCTCCTCTTTATATGTCTGGTAGAATTCGGCTGTGGACCTGTCTAGACCTGACCTTTTTTTAGTTGGTAGGCTATTAATTGCTGCCTCAACATCAGACCTTGTTATTGGTCTATTCAGAGTTTCAAATTGTATTTTTAATTGTATTTTTATTTTTGTGGTTACATGGTAGGTGTATGTATTTATGGGGTACATCGAGATATTTTGATACAGGTATACAATGTGTAATAATCACATCAGGATAAATGATGTATCCATCACCTCAAGCATTTATCATTGCTTTGTATTATAAACCATCTAGTTATAGTCTTTAAGTTATTTTTAAATATATAGTAAATTATTGTTGACTATAGTCACCGTGTTGTTCTGCTAAATACTAGATCTCAATTTTTTCTATCTAATTATATGTTTTTACCCATTAACTATCTCCTCTCTGTCCCCACCTACCCACTACCCTTCCCAACCTCTGGTAACCATTGTTTTACTCTCTCTTTCCATGAGTTCAACTATCTTAATTTTTAGCTCCCACAAAGACGTCAGAACATGCAGTTTGTCTTCCTATACCTGGCTTATTTCACTTAACATAATGACCTCCAGTTCCATCCACGTTGTTGTAAATGACAGGATCAGTCTTTTTATGGCTGAATAATACTCCATTATATATATGTACCATATTTCCTTTATACATTTATCTGTTGATGACACTTAGGTTGATTCCAAATCTCAGCTATTGTGGATAGTGCTGCAGCAAACATGAGAGTGCATATATCTCCTTGATTTACTGATTTCCCTTCTTTTGAGAATATCCCTAGCAATGGGATTGCTAGGTTGTATGGTAGTTCCATGTTTAGTTTTTTGAGGAACCTCCATACTGTTCTCCATGGTGGTTGTATTAATTTACATTACACCAGCCATGTACCAGGGTTCACTTTTCTCCACATCCTCACCAACGTTCATTATTGCCTGTCTTTTGGATACAAACCATTTTAACTGGTGTGAGATTATTTCTTCTTTATTATAATTATTGTACTTTAAGTTCTGGGGTACATGTGAAGACCTTGCAGGATTGTTACATAGGTATACACATGCCATGGTGGTTTGCTGCCTTCATCCCCCCATCACCTACTTTAAGTATTTCTCCCAAAGTTATCCCTCCCAATATCCCCACCCCCCTGCTATCCCTCCTCTAACCTCCCACCCCCAACAGATCCCAGTGAAAGATGTCCCCCTCCCTCTGTCCATGTGTTCTCATTTTTCAGCCCCCACCTGTGAGTTCCATGTGGTGTTTGGTTTTCTGTTCTTGTGTCAGTTTGCTGAGAATGATGGTTTCCAGATTCATCCATGTCCCTGCAAAGGACATGAAATCATCCTTTTTTTGGCTGCATAGTATTCCATGGTGTATATGTGCCACATTTTCTTTATCCAGTCTATCATTGATAGGCATCTGGGTTGCTTCCAGGTCTTTGTTATTGTAAACAGTGCTACAGTGAACATACGTGTGCCTTTAGAATAGAACGATTTGTAATCTTTTGAGTATATTTCCAGTAATGGGATTGCTGGGTCAAATGGTATTGCTATTTCTAGTTCCTTGAGGAATCGCCACACTGTCTTCCACAATGGTTGAACTAATTTACACTCCCATCAACAGTGTAAAAGCATTCCTATTTCTCTACATCCTCTCCAGCATTTGTTGTCTCCAGATTTTTTAATGAGTTCTCACTGTAGTTTTGATTTGCATCTCTCTGATGATCAGTGATGTTGAATGTCTTTTCATATACCTGCTTGCCATTTGTATGTCTTCTTTGAAGTAATATCTATTCTGATCTTTTGCCCATTTTATAATTGTATTACTAGAGTTTTTCCTTATTGAGTTGTTTGAACTCTATATATTCTGTTTATTAATCCCTTGTCAAATGGATAGTTTAAAAATATTTTCTTCCATTTGGTGAATTGTGCTTTTACTTTGTTGATTATATCTTCTGCTGTGTAGAAGTTTTTAAACTTGGTATGATCCCATTTGTCCATTTTTGCTTTGGGTGCCTGTCTTTGTGTGGTATTACTCAATAACTCTTTGCTCAGTGCAATGTCCTGGAGAGTTTCCCCAATGTTTTCTTGTAGTAGGTTCATAGTTTGAGGTTTTAGATTTAAGTATTTAATTAATTTTGATTTTTGTATATGGCAAGAAATAGGGGTCTAGTCTCTTTCTTTCTTTTCTTTTCTTCTGTTTTCTTTTCTTTCTTTCCTTCTTTCTTCTCTCTCTCTCTCTTTTTTGACAAGGTCTCATTTTGTACCAAGCTGGAGTACAGCGATGTGATCACAACTCATTGCAACCTCTACCTCCCAGGTTCAAGCAATTCTCATGCCTCAGCCTCCTGAGTAGCTGGGATTACAAGTGTATGCCACCATGCCTGGCTAATTTTCGTATTTTGAGTATAAATGGGGTTTCACTGTGTTGTTCAGGCTGGTCTCAAACTTCTGACCTCAAATGATCCACTAACCTTGGCCTTGTAAATGACTGAGATTATAGGTGAGAGCCAATGTGCCCAGCAAATGTCCAGTTTCATTCTACTACATATAGATATCCAGTTTTCCCAGCACCATTTATTGAAGAGGCTGTTCTTTCCCCAATGTATGTTCTTGGCACATTTGTTGGAAATGGGTTCACTGCAGATGTCTGGATATGTTTCCAGATCTATTCTATTCTATTCTATTCTATTCTATTCTATTCTATTCTATTTGTCTGTGTGTCTGTTTTTATGCCTGTACCATGCTGTTTTGGTTACTGTAACTCAATAATATAATTTGAAGTCAGATAATGTTATTCCTCCAGTTTTGTTGCTGAGGATAGCTTTGGTTATTCTGGATATTTCATGGTTCCAGGTAGATTTTAGGATTTAAAAAAAAATTCTGAGAAGTATTTTATTTTTAGCTGTTGTAAATGGGATTACTTTCTTGATGTTCTTCTCAGATTGCTCACTGTTGGCATATAGAAATGCTACTGCTTTTTGTATGCTGGTTTTGTCTCCTTCAGCTTATTTATCAGTTCTTGCAGTTTTTTGGTGGAGTCCTGGTTTTTCCAAGTATAAGTTTATTTCATTTATAAACATGGATAATTTGACTTCCTCCTTTCTAGTTTGGATGTCCTTTCTTTCTATTGTCTCATTGCTCTAAGACTTATGTAATGAAATATTTAAAGTATTGAAAGAAAAACCCAACCAACCTATGGTAACTCCATGTTTCCAGTTGGTAGTTGCTTAGGCAAAACATCTTGGAGTCATTCTTGATTGTCCTTTTTCCTCACATCCCACACCCTATCTGTTAGGATATCTAGATGTAATTAGAAAAAGAAATTGTAATTGTAATCTTCCATTTCTCATCACCTCTACTTCTATCTTCTTGGTCTAAGCCATCGTTATCTCTTCCCTGGATTATTGCTATGGACTCCATACCGATGTCTAAATGGAGAAACTAGAGTGATTCTTTTAACATGAAGTGCAATCTAGAACTCCAGAAGCTACCCATTTCACTACCAGTCTATGAATTACTTCATTTCTCTGTGCCTCGGTTGCTTTATCTGTAAAAATAGAATAACACCTTCTTAAGAGATTGTGTGATTTGATGAGGAGGCACTTACTTAATACCAATCTGGTGCACAGAAAATTGTTAAGTTTAGCTGTTGTTTTTATTATATTATTTCCAATTTGCCCTCAAATAAGCTTACTTTTGTCTTCTCATTCTTCAGTGCTTGATGTGGGCGGGTTTGTAGAAACATTTGGATTCTGAAGATTCAGCTCATTGCTGTCAAGTAGAACCCTCCATCTTTTAGTGCCTGAACATATTATGTCCAGAAACTTTGTTAACCAAAGAAAATTCCATTTTAACTGTGCTCTTTTAGGCAATGTAGTGGGTCAGTTTCCTGCACTGGGTAGAAATTGCTTTGTGAGTGGAAAGTGTTATTTTGTCGGTATTACAGTTCCTAACTTCTGAGGCATTTGTTACCTGGAAGATACTAGAAGGAGAAAATCTTCAGACAGCTGCCCACTGATTTTTTTCTTGAGCCTTTATCTGATATTTTACCCTAGTTCCTTTTGGTTTTTAATTGCATTTGTAACATCGCATACCTAGGTATTTTTTGTGTTCATATAAGCCTTACCTATCTGGAACTGTCAGTACTTAGAAGGCACTTATAATGTTGAATGTTCCCACTTTTATATCCTGTTTTGTTTTACTGACTTTCTTAAACAAATCATAAATAGGAAGAAAGATTTCACCAGTAGATTTGCTAACAGCAATATAAGATGCAAAGAGGGTGGTTTAATGGAGGAGCACTGGGCAGGGGTCTCTGAGCCTTGCTCTCCACTGACAACCTGTATGACTGCCTGGGCTTGAGTGAAACCTTCTGCTTAAATTCTAGCAGAAGAGGCTAGCTAAAAGAGAAGATTCAGTGTCTGAGTGAGAGAATGTGAAAATAAGAAAAGTCACCTGAGACCCCAACCAACTGACAACAGAAGAGGGACTGGGGCAGACCCAACCTGCAGTGCTTCCATCAAGCAGCCAAGGCTTAGAGCAGAGTGGCCTGTGGGCCTGAGCTGTTGATGTTCCTGGTGCCTAGAAAGCAGGGCCTGGGACTTCATTTCTTGAATAGAGGGAGAAGGAAACACACTTGAGGATCTGATAAAAAAACAAAAACAAACAAAACATTCTAGTAGCTTCAGCCACTCCATTGGGTGTGGTGTCTCATTGCCCCCCAAACAATAGGAGGGTGAAGCGGATGTAAGTGAATGCTAACACAACATAGTGCTCCCCGGGCTCAGACACTTCCCACCTCAGCAAGCTGGAATTATACAAGCTGTGGGGTCAGGGTAGAACAAATGATTTTTTTTTTGAGATAGAGTTTAACTCTTGTTGCCCAGGCTGAAGTGCAATGGCATGATCTTGGCTCACTGCAGCCTCTGTCTCCCAGGTTCAAGTGATTCTCCTGCCTCAACCTTCCAAGTAGGTGGGATTACAGGTGCCCCCCACCATGCTTGGCTAACTTTTGCTATTTTTTGGTAGAGATGGGGTTTTGCCATGTTGGCCAGGCTGGTCTCTAACTCCTGATCTCAGGTGATCTGCCCACCTTGGCCTCCCAAAGTGCAGGGATTACAGGTGTGAGCCACCGTGCCCAGCCAAACAAATGATTCTTATATGCAGATTCTTTAGGGAGCAGCTAGGCCAGCCTCCAGTGACTGGGGACCCTGTGAGGGTGTGAGGGAGATGATGGTAGCTTGGAGACACTCCTAGCAGCTACAGTTTTGTTATCCTCCACCCTCTTCATCTTCCAGGGCCACGCAGCTCCACGGAAATACCTTATCTCTGAGCCTCGTATCTCCACTTCAGCTTAGGCTTCCTAGACTGTAGCAAAGACCTCCAAAAAATAGACCAGGTTTTAGGCATTGCAGGAAACAGAAGACAGGAAAAAAATAGTATGCTTATTATCTGAGTCTCTGAAGTAATGCAGCTATATTTAGAAGTGGATCCAAAACTTCTATATTTAGAAGTTTTTTTTTCAAAAGGAAAAACTACTCTAGGTTTTTAAGCTTATGATTCAGCATTGAGATTTATCTGTGCCCTGAAGGACTATTCAGTAACTACCCTTTCAATAACTATCCTTAGTTTTTTTTGTTACAATCACAATTCCAGTGGTTATCAGACTTTTCCTAGTGGAATGTTTTCCACTCTTAAGTGATGTTACTTGTTTCAGGTTTCTTTTGCTTTTGCAAACAGTGTTGAAATAAACATCTTTGCAGTTAAACAATATATGTGTGTTTTGATGTAAATTTTTAACATTAAACCACCGATTTCATTTATTTATTGAATTTTGTTTTTTTTTAGTATAACATATACAGCACACTATCAATAACTGATATGTTCAGAAAATGAACACATGCTCATAATCACTACTCATATAAGACAGAAAATTACCAGCACCCTGGAAGCCTCGCCCAGCTTCTCTCTCTCAATCACTACCACATCCTTTCTACCCAGGGCAAACAGTATCTTGATTTTTAAGATCAATGATTTGTTTTACCTACTTAGTAGCTTTAAATTGTTTAAATGAAGACGTAGTATATTATTCTTTGGAATCTGGCTCCCTCTCCTCATTATTTGTTGAGATTTATCTGTGTTGTTGATAAAAGAGCAGAGTTCATTTTTCTGTTGCTATACAGTATATCATTATATGCATAGACCACATTTATTTATTTATTCATTCTCATTGCACTGTTCTACAATACCCCCTTTACCATAAACCAAGCATCCACATCTGAGGGGCTGTTTCTGAACCTGAAATTCTGTTTCATTGATATATTTGTCTAACCTTGTGCCAAAACCCTACTGTGTAACTTAGGGCTATATAATTAACTTAGCTACTGTTTAAAGATATATAATGTAGATAAGTATAGCCATATAATAATAATGTTTTGATATCTGATAGAAGAAGTTCTCCTACTTCATTGTTCTTTTAAAGCTACCTTGACTATTCTTGTCACTATTTATTTCCATATAACTTTTACAATCAACTTGAAATTACCCCTCTCCAAAAAGCATGCTAGAATTTTGATTGGAAATTCTTTGAGGGTAATGGCCATCTTTACTATATTAAATCTTCCTGTCCCTGAAAGTGGTATGTCTGTTTATTTGGGTCTTTAATTTCTCTCAGTAATATTTTATAGTTTTCTGTGTAAAGGTATTATATATCTTTTGTTGATTTATTCTTACATATTCGGTGGGTTTTTAAATGTAATAAATGGTATTTTAAAAAACGATTCCTAATTGCTTGTATTAGAAACATTGTTTTTATATATCAAAGCTTAAGTTTTTAATTATACGATTTTGTGAGATTTAAGGTATATATCATTTCAAGAATCACCTAATATTCAAATTCAGATTTTCATGAGAATACTGGGTAAATTGAGAAAAGTAAAGTCGGATTAAATCCAGGATTGTATCCTTGGAGAATTCAAAAGGAACCAGGAGAAGCTTGTTTCTAAACTGTGTGATGTGTTGGTTGCTTGAGAGCGAGTGCCTAGGGCTTGCTTCGTCTCTCAGCTAGAATGATTGGGATTTGGCAGTCAGGGTTCTTTTCTTTGTTTTTCAGGCACTCTGAGCCCTCTCTTAGCTGGCCCACATTTGTGAGCAGTTGGTAAACACAGAGCAGGAGGGAATGGCAGTGAATGGGGATTTCCCTCAGTCTTGCCCACTGGCTGCTCTTGAACTGATAGGCTTCTCCCTCATTCAAAACTCACCAGCAGTGCCAGGCATGGGGGCTCACGCCTGTAATCCCAACACTTTGGGAGTCTGAGGAGGGTGGATCACCTGAGATCAAGCATTCAAGACCAGGCTGGCCAACATGGTGAAACCCTCTCTCTACTAAAAATACAAAAAAAATTGGCTGAGCATGGTGGCGGGCACCTGTAGTTACAGCTACTGAGGAGTCTGAGGCAGGAGAATTGCTTGAACCTGGGAGGCAGAGGTTGCAACGAACTGAGATCATGTCATTTCACTCCAGCCTGGGCAACAAGAGTGAAACTCTGTCAACAAACAAACAAACTCGCCATCAGTGGAGCAGTGAACCCATCCATGGTCAGGCGTGGCACATGTCCTGAAATGATAGGGACTGAATCTGTTTTCTTAAACTCACACCTACTTTGTTTTTTCACATCTATAAGGGAGAATTCCAGCTACCTGAGTTTCTTTTTTTTAAATTGCATTTTATGTTTTGGGGTACATGTGAAGAACATGCAAGATTGTTGCATAGGTACACACATGGCAGCGTAATTTGCTGCCTTCCTCCCCTTCACCTATATCTGGCATTTCTTCCAATGCTATCTCTCCCCAACTCCCCATCCCCCGCTGTTCCTCCCCTATTTTCCCCCAACAGACCCCAGTGTGTGATGCTCCCCTCCCTGTGTCCATGTGTTCTCATTGTTCAACACCCGCCTATGAGTTAGAACATGCAGTGTTTGATTTTCTGTTCTTGTGTCACTTTGCTGAGAATGATGGTTTCCAGGTTCATGGATGAACCTGGGAACCTGAGTTTCTTAAAGAAAAACCACAGATACCGTGTCTGCTTCTTCCTCCTGATAATAGATTGGCTCTTGCATTGAAGTAATCTTTTGAAAGAGATAATAAAATTAAAAAGACAGAAACAAGAAAACAAAAATAAAAGAAGAAAAGGGATAATTATATAGGCTGTTGGAAGAAAGACTAGTCTCTGCGACTTGTTGATTTTAACAATTTAACACAGTCTTAATTTCAGAGAGCTCAGTGTCTCCCAGAACTAGGGAGATACTTTATTGATAAACAAATTATGACTGCTTGAGGTCATGCACAAGCCACCCAGTTGGAAAAGCTGCTCCAGCCTTCCAGTGTCTAATTCAAAATAAAAATATACAGCGACCCCCTCTGTTTTTACTGTGTGACTATACATCCATGGCCCTTTGACTTTTCTTGTTAGAGCCTATAAATCTCATAAATATATTATGCACACAGCCACTGGCCCTTAGGAAGGATGGGAGAGTTTGAAGGATTAAAGCCAGCACCAGTGGCTCACACCTGTAGTCCCAGCATTTTGGAAGTTCGAGGTGGATGGATCACTTGAAGTCAGGAGTTCAAGACCAGCGTAGCCAACATGATGAAAACCTGTCTCTACTAAAACTACAAAAATTGGTGAGTATTGTGGCAGGAGCCACTTGAGAGGCTGAGGCAGGAGAATCGCATAAACCAGGAGGCAGAGGTTACTGAGCCAATGTCATGCCACTGCACTCCAGCCTGGGTGACAGAACAAGACTCTGCCTCAAAAAAAGAAAAAAATTAGACATGGTAATGCAGGCCTCCTGCTCCAGCTACTTAGGAGGCTGAGGCAGGAGGATCGCTTGAGACTAGGAGGTGGAGGTTGCCAAGTCTAGATTGTGCCACTGCACTCCAGCCTGAGTGATAGAGTGAGACCTTGTTTCAAAAATAAAAATAAAAGTAATTAAGCAGATTCAGAGTTTTCCCTGTAACATCTGCTCTCACTGACTTGCATTCCAGTCCTGTTTCCTGGGTTGGAAAGAGACAGGGAGTCTCACAGCTCATATGCCTAGAGGAGCCCAGTGTGAAGTCCAGTTGCCTTAAGCCTGGAGTAAATGGGCTGCCCTCTCTGAGGGACGACTATATCCAGAAGACTCCAACCAACTCATGCAGACAAGGGGGCACAGAGCTCTGGGCCCAGGCTGGGCATGATGTCCCAGAAACCTGGGCAGGCTCATGAACAGACTCACAGGCTGTGGAAGTTGGAGCCAAAGAATATTCCAAGAGGCTGCCTTGAAGGAATATAAAATTCAAAAGCATTCAGGTGTGGTAGCTCATGCCTGTAATACCAGCACTTTGGAAAACTGAGGTGGGCAGATCACAAGGTAAGGAATTTGAGACCAGCTTGGCCAACATAGTGAAACCCCATCTCTACTAAAAATACAAAAAAAATTAGCTGGGTATGGAGGCGAGCACCTGTAATCCCAGCTAGTTGGGAGGCTGAGGCAGGAGAATCACTCGAACTCAGGAGGCAGAGGTTGCAGTGAGCCAAGATGATCTCAAAAAAAAAAAAATCTGTGTAATATAGATCATTCCAACAAATCAGAAGAAAAATATTTTTTAGTTGGGCAAAAAGCCTGGGAAACCTAGGAAGACCCCCATCTCTGTCAAAAAATTAGCTGGGTGGGGCCAGGTGCCATGGCTCACACCTGTAATCCCAGAACTTTGGTAGGCTAAGGCGGACAGATCACTTCAGGTCAGGAGTTCAAGACCAGCCTTGCAAACATGGCAGAACCCTATCTCTAAAAACAAATACCAAAAAATTAGCCAGACAGGGTGACACATGCCTGTGATCTCAGCTACTCCAAAGCTACTCCAAAGGCTGAAGCAGGAGAATTGCTTGAATTCAGAAGGCAGATGTTGCAGTGAAATGACATCATACCACTACAGTCCAGCTTGGGCTACAGAGCAATGTTCCATCTCAAAAAAAAAAAAAATTAGCTGAGCGTGGTGGCATACTTGGGAAGCTGAGTCAGGATGATCCCTTGAGCCCAAGCCATGAACTGTGATTGTGCCACTGTATTCCAGCCTGGGTTACAGAGGGAAACCTTGTCTAAACAACAACAAAAGAAAAACATAATCATGCAGAAGCATGATTAAACCTTGTTTAAAACAACAAAATCTAAAAAAAAAAAATATGTAGAAGCACGATTTAAACCTCGTTAAAAAAATCATGCAGAAGCATGCATGCATGCTTGCACACATACGTATAAAGGGGCCTATAAGGTCTTCGGTTTAACTTCTAGTGTGAATGAACTGACACCCATAGAACTTTCATATTCAATCATGAGTTAGAATCGTTCATAAAACTTGGGAAAGTGCAGGACTTAATTACAGTTTTATAAAGGATACAGATCAGGAACAGCCATAAGATAGGAGTAGGTCTCGGAGGGTCCTGATTGCAGAACTTCTGACTCCTCCCTATGGAATCACCGTATTTCACCCTCCCAGCACACCCATGTGCTCACCAACCATTAAGTGCCATTGAACTTCAGCACCCAGCATTTTTATTGGGGTTTATTTATGCTGGCAAGATTATCAAATAATTGGTCATGTGTTAGAACTCAATCTCCAACCAACCTCCACTCTCCAGAGTTGAGGTGGGCTCCAAACCCTAGCCCCTTAATTCCATGGTCGATCTTTGTGGTGACCAACCCCTTCCTGAGTCATCTCATAACATAAACTCTTATGTGATCCAAGGGGTTCAGAAATAAAGACACTCTCATTACCCAGGAAATTCCAAGGATTCAGTGTTTCCCTCCCAGTAACCAGAGGGAAAGGCCAGTCCAATTATTGAGCATGCAGCAGTAGTGCACTGAGTTCATCTGAAAGTGAACAGAGCCTGCGGGCCAGCCCTGGTGTTTCAGTGGGGCTGTCACTTCTCTTGCTGACCAACTTCAAGGACATTCAAACATCTTTTCTTTCCAGACTGAGTAAAGGGAATAGCAGAACCAGGAGCCTCTTCTGTACATGAGGTGAGGGTTGGGGGACATTGCTCAGTCTTTCTGTTGCTCACTCGGGCTCTTACAGGGCACTGGGTGGCAGAGGTGGAGAGCACAGCTCTGGAGACCATCTGCCTGGGTTGGAATTCTGGATCTTCACTTTCTGTGTGGCAGTGAGTGCATTACTTCACCTCTCTTGTGTTTTCATTTCTTTATCTATAAAACGAGGATATTAACAAGAGCATTGTGGTGAGAATGAATCGTCATCCAAGAGCCTGGCTTATCATAAGCATGCAATTTTGGTGTTATTTTCATTATTAGCCATGAAATATTGCAGCTGAAAGACACCTGGAGGCCATCAAGCCCACTCCCTCTTTGCTGATAAGGAAGCTGGTCCCAGAGGGAGCAGATTGTTCAGCAAGACTGTAGTCCAGAGGCAGGGAAACACAGAACTCAGGCACAGCTGCTTGCTTCTGGTTTCCTTGTTCAGCCAGGGCCCCAGCCACCCACCCCACCTCCAAAGGCTTTCTCTGTGTGCTAGACTTGCAAGTGTTTTTTGTACTACTGCAACTGTTTTTTGTTGTTGTGTCTTCATTGGTTTTTCAGGTTTACCTTTGCTTGTTTTAATGTATTATGGATGGCTTATGTGAGTAACCTACATTGTCTCATTGGACTAAGCACTACACTGTGGACAAGACAAGCCCTGTCTTTTACACCCTCTATCTGAATATGTGGCCCTCATCAGGCACATAACCAGGGACAGCAGCTCACAAGTGGCAAAGCTGGATTCTGAGCCCAGATCTCCAGATACAGCTGCTCAGAGCTTACACCCTCTCCCAGACTTTCAGTCTCTGCTTATCCACACAAACTTTCTTAAGATCAGTTTTTCTCCAAACGATATGGCAAGCCTTTGATCAGTTGAAACTTGAACAGTCTTTTAAAAAATCTGATATTGGCTGGGTGCAGTGGCTCACGCCTGTATTCCTAGCACTTTGGGAGGCTGAGGCAGGCAGATCACAAGGTCAGGAGTTTGAGGTCAGCCTGGCTAACATGGTGAAACCCTGTCTCTACTAAAACATACAAAAATTAGCTGCATATGGTGGGCACCTGTTATCCCAGTTACTCGGGAGGCTGAGGCAAGAGAATAACTTGAACCCAGGAGGCAGATATTGAAGTGAGCCAAGATCACACCATTGCACTCCAGCCTGGGAAACAAGAGTGAGACTTCATCTCAAAAAAAAAAAAATTAGCTGGGTATGGTGGCAGGAATCTATAGTCCCAGCTACCCGGGAGGCTGAGGTAGGAGAATCACTTGAACATGGAAGGCAGAGGTTGCAGTGAGCTGAGATTGCACCACTGCACTCCAGCCTGGGCAACAGAGCAAGACTCCCTCTCAAAAAATATCTGATATTGATAGTGATTTTTTTCTCATAGCTTACTTGCTGACTTTTGTTTTTATTTTTACTTTATATAATAATAATGTATTTTGCATACTCCAGACCAGGCATAAAATACAAAGCATTTTATTTGTACATATAAGATGATATATACAACATGTTAAATTATATATATATATATATGTGTGTGTGTGTATATATATATATATATATATATATATATATATATATAAAATTGTGTTCAGTTCTCAAACCACTCTGGCAAGCAGGTGGTATTGCCATTTTACTAGTGAGGGAACAGGTTGAATATGACTTGCTGTGCATTGATGGATTACAGACATCAGAAGCACATGGACACTGCTCCATCCTGTCAAAATCCCAGATGGCAGAGCTACTAATATTGATAGGTTCTAAGATTCATGTTTCCTTTTTGCTAAGGAGCAAATGCTGAGTATTAGATTTATACTCTGTGAGTAAATCTAAATTAGATTTACACTCTGTGCATATTTAGCAGCAGTTATCAGGCCTGGAATAATTTTGTTTATACAAAATGCTTTCAAAGTTCATAGGTAATCTCCCTGCCTGCCCCACCAGACACACACAGGCCTGATTTCTTGACCAGCCGTATTGTAGGATGGGCCGCATTGGTGGCTGCCTTGGCAGTATTTCACCCTTGCTGTGTGTGGAGGCCAGGAAGCACCCACCTGCAGTGAGGAGGACTCAGGAGAACTGGGGCAAAGCAAAACCCTTTAGGATTGATATTAGCTTTCATTTGGGTCCTTTTGGCATTTCAGTAACAGTCACTGTGTTCTCTGGAGCTTCCTTTAAAGAACCTTAGGATCATTTATTCACCTGAGAAGGAATCAGGGTGCTGATCCCTGGACACTCGATGCCCCTGACAGTGCCCCCACATTGGCATCAATAGCAGATGACAGTCGCATTCATTTAGAAATGGGCGAGAGCAGCCCTGGCATTGGCCACCATCTGCTTTTTTTGTACCCAACAGCTGCTTGCATGCCTCTGAAAGCACCAGAGTGAGGGTGCCTGTGCCTCCCCAGCAGCCCTCCTAAGCCAGCTGTTCTCAGCGTGGATCCTCCTGCCCCTGAGCTGCAGGAGCTTCCCTGACTGCCTGGTTTGTCCAGGTCTGGATCTGGGAAGGAGAATGAAGAGATGAAGGTGCAGGGAGAACACACCAAGACTCCACACCCATAACCACATTACTGGCTGCCACCTGCTGAACTTGGTGGAGCGTCTGCACCTTGACTGCGTCTCCTCTTCATTTGTCAGTTTCCTCCCACTGAGAGTATGGAAACTTTGGGGCCTCGTGAGGGATCTGCCTCCTGAGTAAAGAGCCCTTGATCCTGATTCCATGCACAGCCTTGTGACAAGGACCCCAGAAGGGATGTGTGTTTCCTGTTAAAACTGCTCTTGTCCTCTTCTTACCAGATTATGAAGTTTGTTTTCAAGGGGTGGGTTTAAAAATGGGATCCTGTAAGCAGACTTGCACAGTCTCCTTTTGAAATAGGTTGTCTGTACATATTCTAATGTTTTGTAGAGCATGTGTGCCTGTTTAAATGTATTGATGTGGATAGTATTAAATATCTTAATTATTTAAATAATTCATATACTGTTTCTGAGAAGTTGGAAAATTACCATTATACATTGATAGCTTAATGGCTTTTGTATTTTATTTTTCAAAATAAAAGCTTTAAATGCGAAGCATTCTGGTAGTTACATGTTTTCATTACTGTGCTTTAAGAGAAGCACAAGACCTTATCAGGTGCTGCTGTGATAAACCAGTTTCCTAGGTTGGTTTTATTGTAGATACTCCCCTGGATCCATCACCTTGTTTTTGGTGGTGGGGGAAGGGTGGTGGGTAGAGACAAGGTCTTGCTACATTGCCCAGCCTGGACTCAAATGATCCATCTGCCTCTGCCTCCCAAAGTACTAGGATTACAGGCGTGAGCCACAGTGCCTGGCCTGCATCATCATTTTTTAGTGAAGTTTTCTGTAATTTATTTTGGAGAGAACCTATCACCATCCACTTTCAGAATCCTGTTCTATTTCATGCTTGTATAGTGCACTTACCGACACAGAAGTTTCTATTTCCATTTGTTTTCTAGAAATCATTGTTATGGAACACAGGACGTTCAGATAGTAGTAATAATTCCCATATTGTGTGTTCTATGTGCCAGGCATGAAAAGGATATTTCACGTTATCTCATCTCTGCCCCAAAACTTGTGCCTATCCATATAGGTCATATCCATATCAGAAATTGCAGCATTTTCTACTCTGTCACTCAAGCCAGAAACTTTGCTAAGAGTCACACTTGCTTCCACCTTTTTCTCCCTCTTTCAATCCACATCCAAGATCTTTGATCCTACCTTCAGTGTATTTCTTGGATCACACAGCAGACTAAGTTTTTAGAATGCACATCTGGACAGGACTTTCCCCACCTGAAGCATTTTGGTGGCTTCTATTTCACTTAGAAGGGAGCCCAGACTCTGGCCAGGGCCAGCAAGGTCCTCCTCTCCATCACATTGGAGGCCTTTCTCCCCACCTTACTGCTTGTGCTTTAGAAATATATTTCTTTCCAGAATGTAGCAATCTCTTCCTATCCCTACATATCTGACTCCTCTCTCTGGAATGTTCTTCCTTTTGGAAGAACATTTATTTATTTACTTATGTATAGATGGAGTCTCACTCTGTCATCCATCCGGTGTGCAGTAGCACAATCTTGGCTCACAGCAACCTCCACCTATTAAGTTCAAGCAGTGTTCTTCCCTTTGGCTATTTATTTATTCACTTATTTACTTATTTATAGATGGAGTCTTACTCTGTCACCCAGTTGGTGTGCAGTAGCACAAGCTGGGATTACAGGCACGCACCACCATGTCCAGCTAATTTTTGTAGTTTTAGTAGAGACTAGGTTTCACCATGTTGGCCAGGCTAGTCTCAAAGCTCCCAACCTCAAATGATCTGCCCGCCTTGAACTCCCAAAGTGCTCAGATTACAGGCATGAGCCACCATGCCCAGCCCCCTTGCTCTTCTCGATTCTCTGATAGGCTCCTTCTCGATTCTCTGGTCTCAGTAAGTCTCACTTCCTCAGAGAGATTTTCCCTGGCCTCTTAAACTGAAAGGCAGCTCTCCCACTGCCTGCCTTCTTCGTGGCACTTACCATACTTGGCAGGTTTTCATCTGTTTGTGGCCCTTTTTATCTGACTCCTACCCCTGCCAGTAAGATCCTGGAGTACAAAGACTATGTTTGTTTCTTCTTGTCTGTCACACCTTTGGCAACTAGTAAACTGTCTGACACTTTCTTTTTCTTTTCTTTTCTTTTCTTTTTCTTTTTTTTTGAGATGAAGTCTTGCTCTGTCACTCATGCTGGAGTGCAGTGGCACAATCTCAGCTCACTACAACCTCTGCCTCTGGGTTCAAGCAATTGTCCTGCCTCAGCCTCCTGAGTAGCTAGGACTACAGGCTCCTGCCACCACACCTGGCTAATTTTTGCATTTTTAACAGAGACAGGGTTTCACTATGTTGGCTAGGGTGGTCTCAAACCCCTGACCTTGTGATCCACCTGCCTCAGCCTCCCAAAGTGCTGGGATTACAGGGGTGAGCCACTGCCCCCAGCCCTGTCTAGCACTTCCTAGAAATCAAGTTAAATATTTGCTGAATGACTAATTTTCACAAGAGCCTTCTGACATACATACAGTTTTGCAGGTCAGGAAAGAGGCTTGACCAGGTCAGGTCACTTATACAAGGCCTCCAGCTAGTGCCACAGATGACCTAGCATCCAGCTGGGACAAGGCACAAACCTGACTCTAATGTCCTTTCCACTTCCTTCCCCTACCCCTATCCCTTTTCATTTAAAATGACTATGTCCATCCTGGGCAACACAGGGAGACCCTGTCTCTACCCCCCAAAAAATTATATATAGCCAGGCATGGTGGTATATGCCTGTAATCCCAGTTAGTTGGGAGGCTGAGGCAAGAGAATCATTTGAATCTAAGTAGCAGAGGTTGCAGGGAGCCAAGATCATGCCAGTGCACTCCAATCTGGAAGACAGAGAGAGATTCTGTCACCAAAAATAAAATTAAAATTAAATGAATACTGCTGTCAGATCAATGTTGTGTTTAACAGTTTTCAGTCACTCATTCACTCCAAAACATTTGATTTGCCAATGCCTAACATTATATCTAAATGTCTAAGCTGGCCAGGCATGGTGGCTCACACCTATAATCCCAGCACTTTGGGAGGCTAAGGCTAGCATATTACCTGAGATCAGGAGCTTGAGACCAGGCTGACCATCATGGTGAAACTTCATCTCTACTAAAAATACAAAAATTAGCCAGGTGTGGTGGCACATGCCTGTAATCCCAGCTACTTGGGAGGCTGAGGCTGGAGTATCACTTGAACCTGGGAGGAAGAGGTTGCAGTGAGTGAAGATAGAGCCACTGCACTCCAGCCTTGGCGAAAGAGTGAGACTCCATCTCAAAAAAAGTTAAAAAATAACAAATGTCTGAGCTTTTCTGCTGCCACAGTATGGCCTTACTGCTTCCTCATATACGGTGCCTTTCTCCTGCCTCCTTTCATTCTGTTCGCTTTCTTCTTCTTCCAGATGCTTGCACACCCAGTCTCCTTACCTCGGAAATCACAGCCTCATTAACAGCTCAGCTATTGAAAGTTCTGTTTCCTCATATAGTCAAACTCAACTGCTGCAACCTCCAAATAGCAACTTAAATCAGCTTCAGCATAACCTTTTTTTCCCTTTGTTTCCTGTGTTAGTTTAACTTTGTGGGGATGAGGTCATATGCCCCTCTAGAGCATATAATAATGACCAGACATCTTTAGCTATAACCCACCTAGATCCCAATACTTGCCCCCAAGGAAATGTATGATTTTTAGTCCCCATTGTGAGAAACAAACTCACCTTTCCAAATCCAAATAATTGACTCAGAGACCCAGAGAACAGTGAAAGTGAGTCTTTTAATGATGGTTTTGCAATATTAAGTGTCTGGCAGCAGGCACACCCAGCACAGTTTCAACAAGCAATTTATTCCCTAGTGTGCAGGTCTTGGTTTCTCAAAGGCTGAGTACTATGGGGTCACAGTCTTCCCTGATGTTGCCTATTGGTTGTTGGGTTGGGGCTTTAGGTGTTTTCCTTAGGGTTTGCCTGCTGCATTTTGTTGCAGCCCACAATGCACTGCAATCCTAGTTAGCTCAGGGGCTCTTCAAGTATTTGACGTATGACCTAAGTAGCTGGGTAGGCTAATAAGAACAGACCAAATGAGCTATTTTGCAGGCTAGCAAACTTTCATCTAAGACCACACTTCTTTGGTTCAGGTGAGGGTAACTAAGAGGGTGGGGGGGTGATAAGCAGGCATTGGCTATCCAAGCAGGGGCTTAGTATATACTATTTCTTCTGTAATTTGCTGACCTAAGCTGATTGAAGGCACTTTGTCTTGGAAATGGACCACTATATACATTATTTCTTACACTCAGGTAATTATTAAACTTTTTTGGCAGAGATCGGGGTCTAACTTTGTTGCCCAGGCTGGCCTTGAACTCCTGGCCTCAAGTGATCCTCCTGCCTCAGCCTCCGAAAGTGCTTGGATAACAGGTGTGAGCCACCTGTTCAGCCATATTTGTTTAAAAAAGAGTTTGGAGGACTCTAGGAGCTATTGCAGTAACCTGGGCCAGATATGATTATAGCTGGCTGGAAACAACGACCAAGATAAAAAGTAGGAAGATGGGAGAAAGGCTGGAAAGGGTATAACCAACAGGAGTTGCAAGTAAGCAGATCTGGTGGCAAAGATCAGGGAAAACCAAAGAAGACTCCCAGGTCTCCAGGTGGCTAGGCCAGATATGGTACATGGTAGTGCTGGCAGACAGAGAGGGAGTGCATTCCACCACACAGTCAGCCCACACACTCTAGCTGCAAAGGGCCAGGGACCGCATGTCTCCAGCTTGCTGCGTGAATTTGGACAACTCACTCAGTCTCACTGCCTATCTTCACAATTTCAAAATGAAGCTAAAACAAATCCTTCTCCAGTTTGTTTTGTTTATGTATTGTTTTTTTCTAGAGACAGAGTTTCTCTCTATTGCCCAGGCAATAGAGGTGTGGTGGTGTGCTCTTGACTCACTGCAACCTCCAACCCCAGGTTCTAGCAATTCTCCTGTCTCAGCCTCCCAACTAGCTGGGATTACAGCCTCCCACCACCATACCTGGCTAATTTTTTGTATTTTTTTTTTAGTAAAGATGGGGTATCACCATGTTGGCCAGGCTGGTCTCGAACTCCTAACCTCAGGTGATCAACCTGCTTCAGCCTTTCAAAGTGTTAGGATTACAGGTGTGAGCCACTGTGACCAGCCTCCAGCTTGTTTTAATTATCCAGTAACATTGCTATGTTTAACAACTGGCTTAGATATTCAGAAGCAATGGATGTGAACATTTAATGAATTTTATGTGTAAACAAATTAGACCAAGGTAAGTGAATTTCATGAAGCCAAGAATAATGTCTTCTGGATATACTACCTGGTAACTCCTCCTTCAGTGCACTGTGCCCCTTGACAAGCATCATGGGGAGCAGGGACAGAGGAGGTGGGTGAGAGCACAGGGACACAGGCACGGTGACATCCACCCCTGCCTTGCCCCCTTTCTATAATACAATCCTACCCACCTCTTTCTATAATACAATAATTTAACAATGGTTTCCCATGCGTAAAATATTTGCTTCATTCAATCACAGATAGACGATGTTCAAATTTACTGAAGGAGCTATTCAAATGCCAAGTAAGAACTTTAAAACCAATTCTTTAATTAGCTGTATCATTGAAGTAAAACCAATTTAAGAAATTTAGTGTTCACCCAGGCAAGCCTGGTTGGCTTTTTGGCTTTCTGTTCACCCCATTTCTTCCTCCTTTCAAAGTGTGGATTCTATTTTTAGACCTGGGAAAAGAGGTGTTCAAAGTGGGAGTGGAAGGCAGGAGGATATCTTTATATCAAGAGTCCAAGACCAGCTTGGTCAATATAGTGAGACCTTGTCTCTAGAAAAAGAATTTTTTTAATTGGCTGGTTGTGGTGGTGGATGTCTGTGGTCCTGGATATTCAGGAGGCTGAGGCAGGAGAATCACTTGAACTCAGGAATTTGAAGCTGCAGTGAGCTGTAATCATGCCACTGTACTCCAGCCTGTGTGGCAGAGCAAGACCCTGTCTGAAAACAACAACAAAAAAGGGCCAGGCCCAGTGGCTCACACCAGAATTCCCAGCACTTTGTGGGCTGAAGCAGGAGGATCTCTTGAGGCCAGGAGTTTGAGACAAACCTGGGAAACATAATGAGACCCTGTCTCTGTATATTAAAAAAATTAAAAAGTGGTGTTTGGGAATTTCTACAATGTAGACATCCTGCTGGAGGACTGTTTTGGGTCATAGACAAGACACGTGGCCTGAGAGCCTGTGATGATTACTGTGTTTGTCCGAACTCCAGAGCAGCCAAGCTCCTGGACTGAAAGGCACTCCACTCTGTTTGTAACTGTCTTGAGCAGACATGTGAGGAGAGATAGATCATTGTCTCCAGTATCAAAGGAATGAACCAAGATGTTGATTTTGAAGAGCCAACACTTTCCTAAGAAGCCTCCACAGTGTGCCCTCGCAGGGCCTCCATCAGCACTGAGCATCATAATTAAGGCATCTGAGGCTGGGTCACGTTCTTGCAGAGGACCCGCTCAAAACATGGCCTGCAGTGATCAAAAGATGTTGACGTGGCAGCTCCACACCAAATGTCCTGGTCCCACTCTTGCCCCTCCATGTTCAGTCTCTTGACAAGCAGCTGGAATGTTCTTGTGTTTTTGTTTTGTTTTGGTTTTTCTTTGAGAGAGATCCTCCCTCTGTTGCCCAGGATGGAGCACAATAGCATGATCTCTGTTCACTGCAACCTCTACCTCCCAGCTTCAAGCAATTCTCACACCTTAGCCTCCTGAGTAGCTGGGATTACAGGCACCTGCCCCTGTGACTGGCTAATTTTTACATTTTTTAGTAGAGATGGGGTTTCACCATGTTGGCCAAGATGGTCTTGAACTCCTGACCTCATGTGATACACCTGTCTTGGTCTCCCAAAGTACTGGGATTACATGTGTGAGCCACCGTGACCGGCCTTCTTTTGTTTTCAGAGATAAGGTGTAGCTCTGTCACTCAGACTGGAGTGCAGTGGTGCAATTATGGCTCACTGCAGCCTCTATCTCCTGGGCTCAAGTGTTCCTACCACCTCAGCCTCCTGAAGAGCTGGGACTAAAGGCACATGCCACCACATTTGGTTAACTTTTGTTTTTCAAGACAGAGTTTCACTCTTGTTGTCCAGGCTGGATTGCCTGGTCTCAGTTCACTGCAGACTCTGCTTCCAAGGTTCAAGTGATTCTCCTGCCTCAGCCTCCTGAGTAGCTAAGCTGACAGGCATCTGCCACCACAGCTGGCTAATTTTTGTATTTTTAGTAGAGATGGGGTTTTGCCATGTTGGCCAGGTTGGTCTCAAACTCCTGGCATCAGGTGATCCACCTGCCTCTGCCTCCCATACTGCTGGGATTACAAGCTTCAGCCTGGCACACCTGTTTAATTTTTTAAGTTATTTTTGCAGAGACAGGGGTCTCTCTATGTTACCCAGGCTGGTCTGAAACTCCTAGCCTCAAGTGATCCTCCCCTTTCAGCCTCCCAAAGTGCTGGGATTACAGGCATGAATCACCGTGCCTGGCATCATTCTTTTTTAATTAGCTCAGTTCAATTTCCTATTATAGAAATACCATCAAATAGAAAATGTCAATGTTAAGTAGGATTTCCATGTAGAGGTGGCAAATCACAAAATCTCCCTTCCTTGATACTTATTCATTTTTTTTTTCTGAGATGGTGTCTTGCTCTGTTGCCCAGGCTGGAGTGCAGTGGCTCAATCTTGTCTCACTGCAACCTCTCGCTCACTGAAACCTCCACCTCCAAGGTTCAAGCAGTTCTCCTACCTCAGCCTCCTGAGTAGCTAGGATTACAAGTGTGCACCACCATGCCCAGGAAATTTTTGTATCTTTAGCAGAATTTTTGTATTTTCACTATGTTGGTCAGGCTGGTCTTGACCTCCTGATCTCAGGTGATCCACCTGCCTTGGCCTCCCAAAGCGTTCGGATTACAGGTGTAAGCCACCATGCCTAGCTCCTTGATACTTATTCAATTCTAATGACATTTATTGTGTACCTCCTATGTGCCTAGTACTACATTAGGTTCTGAGAATGAACAAGATGGGACTCCTGCCATAGGGAGCTTCTGTTCTGATTTGGCATGAGTTTGGGAGGAGGACATGGAGACAAGCAATTCAATAAATAACAAGCTGATTTTTGACTGTGATATCTGCTTTGAGAGAACCAGGCAGAACAAGGCAATGCAAAAGAGGATGATTCCCCCTTCACAGAATGAGGGAGGATTTCTCTGCAGAGGTGATGTGTGAGCTGATGTCTGAAACATGAGAAAAATCCAGCTATAGCAGGAGGTGTGGGAAGTCCATTAATGGCAGGGAAGAGCATGCACAAAGGTCCTGAAGAGGGAAACCACTTGGCATTTACAGGAGCAGAAAAGAAGCCCAGATGCCCGATGCACAGTGAGCAAGAGGAAAAGAACAGAGGGTGGCAGGCAGGGTCAGATCACGCTAGAACTGGTTTGTTTTTTTTAGAGACATGGTCTTGCTCTGCAATAATAGCTCACTGAAGCCTCAGCCTACTGGGTTCAAGTGGTCCTGTCATCTCAGCCTCTCAAGTAGCTGGGACTATAGGCAGAAGCCCCACCAGGCCTAGCTAAGTCTTTTTTATTGTTATTAGAGTTGGGAATCTTTCTCTGTTGCCTAGGTTGGTCTCAAACTCCCAGAATCAAGTGATCCTTCCATCCTGACCTCAAAAAGCACTGGAATTGCAGGTTTGTACACTACATCTGGCCAAGATTGGGGGCTTAAAAATGCTTTACTTTTAATTTTTGTGGGTACATAGTAGGTGTATATATTTATGGAGTGCATGAGATATTCTGATACAGGCATGCAATGTGTAATAATCACATCAGGGTAAATGGGATACCTCTCACCTTAAGCATTTTTCCTTTCTTTCTTTATTTTACAAACAATTCAGTTATGCTCTTTTCCTTTCTTCTTTTCCTTTCTTTTTTTTTTTTTTTTTTTTTTTTTTTTTTTTTTTTTTTTGCAGTAGAATGTAGCTCTGTCTCCCTGGCTGGAGTGCAGTGGTGCAATCTCATCTCACTGCAATGTCTGCCACTGGGGTTCAAATTATTCTCCTGCCTCAGCCTCCAGAGTAGCTGGGACTAATTTTTGTATTTTTAGTAGAGACAGGGTTTTGCTATGTTGGTTAGGCTCCCGAATTCCTGGCAGGTGATCCTCCTGCATTGGCCTCCCAAAGTTCTGGGATTATAGAACATAAGCCACCACACCTGGCCTCTTTTAGCTATTTTTAAATATAAATTAAATAATTGTTTACCATTGTCACTCTGTTGTACTACCAAGTACCACATCTTATTCATTCTAACTGTATTTTTGTACCCATTAATTATTCCTGTGAACCCCCTCCAGCCCACTACTCTTTCCAGCCTCTGGCAACCATCATCCTACTCTCTATCTTCATTAATTCAATTGTTTAATTTTTAGCACCCACAAATGACTGGGAACATGCAAAATTTGTCTCTGTCTGACTTATTTTAGTTAATAAAATAATCTCCAATTCTACCCATGATGTTGCAAATAACAGGATTCTGTTCTTTTTCATGGTTGAATAACATTCCATTGTGTATATGTACCACATTTTCTTTATCCATTCACCTGTTAATGGACACTTAGAATGCCTCCAAATGTTGACTATTGTGAATAATGTTGCAACAAATGTAGAAATGTAGATATTTGATATACTGATTTTCTTTATTTTGGGTATATACCCAGCAGTAGAATACTGTGTGATAAAGTAGCTCTCTTTAGTTTTTTGAGGACTCTCCAAACCATTCTCCACAGTGGTTGCACTAATTTACATTCCCACCAACAGTGTACCAGAGTTCCCTTTTCTCCACATCCTCACTAGCATTTGTTGCTGCCTGTCTTTTGGATATAAGCCATTTTAACTGGGGTTGCATGATAGCTCATTGTAGTTTTAGTTTGCATTTCTCTGATGATCAGTGATGTTGAGCATCTTTTCATAAAGATGCCATTTGTATGTTTCTTTTGAGAAATGTCTATTTTGATCTTTTGCCCATTTTAAATCAGATATTTAGAGTTTTTGTCCTATTGATTTTGTTTTTGCCTAAGCTCCTTATATACTCTAGTTATTAATCCCTTGTCAGATGGATTCAGTGTTGGATTTTGTCTTTATTTTATACTCAATTATAAACAATTGAATTCTGTCAAGTGGAGAAGTGACATAATATTTATATTGGAATATGACTTTGTGTATTTGCTACCTATTGCTGTGTAACATATTGGCCAGGTGTGGTGGCTCACAGCTGTAATCCCAGCACTTTGGGAGGCCAAGGCAGGCAGATCACGAGGTCAGGAGTTCAAGACCAGCCTGGCCAAAATCATGAATGCTTTATTTACTAAAAATATGAAAATTAACCAGGTGTGGTAGTGCACACCTGTAATCCTAGCTACTCAGGAGGCTGAGGCAGGAGAATCACTTGAACCTGGGAGGCGTATGTTGCAGTGAGCTGAGATTCTGCCACTGCAGTCCAGTCTGGGGGACAGAGTGAAACTCCTTCTGAGAAAACTAACAAACAAACAACAAAAAGATACCACCCCAAAGTATACAGTTACAATGATGCTTATTAGTCTCATAATTCTGGAAGCTGACTAGACTCACCAAGGCAGTTCTGGCTCAGGATGTGGTTGCCTTAAAACAGTATGGAGTTAGAATAGTGTCAAAGGTTTCCTTACTCAAGTATCTCCTGGTTAATATGGGCTGTCAGCCAGGGCATCAGCTGGAGCTATCTGGTGGAATACCCACACGTAACCTCCCTACATGGACTGGGCTTTCTCACAAAATGGTGAATGGGTTCTAAGCACACCCATCCCAGGAAGGAGAGCCAAGTGGAAATAGCACCATCTTTTATGACCTAACTTTGACAGGTCATGAGCAACACTTCACTGTATTCTACTTACAGAAGCAGGGGACTATAGTCATTTTCAAGGGAAGAGAAACTAAATTCTACCTTTTGATAACAAGTGTAAAAAAATTTGCAGACAACTATTCACAATAGTGAAGAGATAGAATCAACCTAAGTTTCCTTCCATCAATGGAAAAAAGAATAAAGAAAATGTGGTATCCAGGCATGCATGGTGGCTCACCCCTGTGTAATACCAGCACCTTCAGAGGCCAAGGTGGGTAGATCACTTGAGCTCAGGAGTCTGAGACCAGGCTGGCAAACATGGCAAAACCCCTTCTCTACTGAAAAGACAAAAAATAGCCGGGTGTGGTGGTGCACACCTGTAATCCCAGCTACTTTGGGGAGGCTGAAGTAGGAGAATCACTTGAGCTTGGGAGGCAAAGATTGCAGTGAGCTGAGATTGCACCACTGC
>NW_016108223.1:79296-84309 GCF_001604975.1 Cebus imitator | reverse complement strand
CTAGAGCCAACCCTTGTTAAGCTACTGAACTTCAATGATAAAGAAAGTACTCTACTGGCCTTTCAGCAGGAAAACATAATACACATGTTAGAAGAACCTCCAGCTAGCCTCAGGCCTTCCCATAGCCACAGCCAGAACCAGATGATAGTAGAGTCAGGACTTGGAGGAAGAACCAAAGAAAATGAAAATGAATTAAGGATATTCTCCCAAGAAAGATGCCATCCAAGTATACATACATTAAACAGAAACTCTCAAATCAATTTCAAAAATACAAGCAGCTGTGGGTGAAAATAGAAACTGCAAATTAAAAAGAATCATGACACTTTTATCTTTTTTCATAATTTTAATGAATGTTGAATGAAAAGATATCACTTACACATAGGTATTTATCTGAAGTTCAGAAATTCTCCCACCTTTAGTTTCTTGAGACAGTCTCATTCTCTTGTCCAGGCTGGAGTGGAATGGTGAAATCTCGGCTGGCTGTAACCTCCACCTCACAGGCTCAAGCAATTCTCATGCCTCAGCCTCTCAAGTAGTTGGGGTTATAGGTGCCCACCATAATGCCCAGCTAAGTTTTGAATTTTCAGTAGAGACAAGTGTTTGCCATGTTGACCAGGCTGGTCTTGAGCTCCTGACTTCAAGAGATCCCACCCACCTCAGCCTTCCAAAGTGCTGGGATTGCAAGTGTGAGATAAGGTGACGGGCTGTATCACCTAATGTTAAGAGTAATTTAGTGGTACTTGAAAATTTCATGATTTGTTTCTTTTTTAAAAAAATTTATTTATTTTATTGTATTTTAGGTTTGGGGGTACATGTGAAGAACATGAAAGATTGTTGCATAGGTACACACATGGCAGTGTGATTTGCTGCCTTCCTCCCCATCACCTATATCTGGCATTCTGCCCATGCTATCTCTCCCCAAATCCCCACCCCCCGCTGTTCCTCTCCTACTTCCCCCCAACAGGCCCCAGTGTGTAGTGCTCCCCTCCCTGTGTCCATGTGTTCTCATTGTTCAACACCCAACTATGAGTGAGAACATGCGGTGTTTGATCTTCTGCTGTTGTGTCAGTTTCCTGAGAATGATGGTTTCCAGGTTCATCCATGTCCCTACAAAGGACACAAACTCATCGTTTTTGATGGCTGCATAACATTCAATGGTGTATATGTGCCACATTTTCCCTGTCCAGTCTATCATCGATGGGCATTTCGGTTGGTTCCAGGTCTTTGCTATTGTAAACAGTACGGCAATGAACATTCGTGTGCATGTGTCCTTATAGTAAAACGATTTATAATCCTTTGGATATATACTCAGTAATGGGATTGCTGGGTCAAATTGAATTTCGATTTCTAGGACCTTGAGGAATCGCCACACTGTCTTCCACAGTGGTTGAACTAATTTACACTCCCAACAACAGTGTAAAAGTGTTCCTATTTCTCCACATCCTCTCCAGCATCTGTTGTTTCCAGATTTTTTAAAGAGCACCATTCTAACTGGCGTGAGATGTTATCTCAATGTAGTTTTGATTTGCGTTTCTCTGATGACCAGTGATAATGAGCATTTTTTCATATGTTTGTTGGCCTCATGTATGTCTTCTTTTGTAAAGTGTCTGTTCATATCCTTTGCCCACTTTTGAATGGGCTTGTTTGTCTTTTTCTTGTAAATCTGTTTTAGTTCTTAGTAAATTCTGGATATCAGCCCTTTGTCAGATGGGTAAACTGCAAAACATTTTTCCCATTCTGTTGGTTGCTGATTCACTCTAATGACTATTTCTTTTGCTTTGCAGAAGCTGTGGAGATTGATTAGGTCCCATTTGTCTATTTTGGCTTTTGTTGCCAATGGTTTTGGTGATTTGGTCATGAAGTCATTGCCTACACCTATGTCCTGAATGGTTTTGCCTAGATTTTCTTCTAGGGTTTTTATGGTGTTAGGTCTTATGTTCAAGTCCTTAATCCATCTGGAGTTAATTTTAGTGTAAGGTGTCAGGAAGGGGTCCAGTTTCTGCTTTCTGCACATGGCTAGCCAGTTTTCCCAACACCATTTATTAAACAGGGAATCCTTTCCCCATTGCTTGTTTTTGTCTGGTTTGTCAAAGATCAGATGGTTGTAGATATGTTGTGTTGCCTCTGAGACCTCTGTTCTGTTCCATTGGTCTACATCTCTGTTTTGGTACCAGTACCATGCTGTTTTGATTACTGTAGCTTTGTAGTATAGTTTGAAGTCTGGTAGTGTGATACCTCCCGCTTTGTTCTTTTTGCTTAGAATTGACTTGGCTATGCGGGCTCTCTTTTGGTTCCATATGAAGTTTAAGGTGGTTTTTTTCCAGTTCTGTGAAGAAGGTCATTGGTAGCTTGATGGGGATAGCGTTGAATCTGTAAATTACTGTGGGCAGTATGGCCATCTCATGATATTGATTCTTCCTAACCATAACATGGAATGTTTCTCCATCTGTTTGTGCCCTCTCTTGTTTCATTGAGCAGTGGCTTGTAGTTCTCCTTGAAGAGGTCGTTTATGTTCCTTGTTAGTTGTATTCCTAGGTATTTTATTCTCTTTGTAGCAATTGTGAATGGCAGTTCGTTCTTGATTTGGCTGTCTTTAAGTCTGTTATTGCTGTATAGGAAAGTTTGTGATTTTTGCACATTGATTTTGTATCCTGAGACTTTGCTGAAGTTGTTTATCAGTTTCAGGAGATTTGGGGCTGAGACGATGGGGTCTTCTAGATATACAATCATGTCGTCTGCAAATAGAGACAATTTGACCTCCTCCTTTCCTATTTGAATACACTTTATTTCTTTTTCTTGCCTGATTACTCTGGCTAGAACTTCTAGTACTATATTGAATAGGAGTGGTGAGAGAGGGCATCCTTGTCTAGTGCCAGATTTCAAAGGGAATGCTTCCAGTGTTTGCCCATTCAGTATGATATTGGCTGTTGGTTTGTCATATATAGCTCATATTATTTTGAGATAAGTTCCATCAATACCTCGTTTATTGAGCGTTTTTAGCATAAAGGCCTGTTGATTTTTTTCAAAGGCCTTCTCTGCATCCATTGAAATAATCATGTGGTTTTTGTCTTTGGTTCTGTTTATGTGGTGGATTACGTTTATAGACTTGTGTATGTTTAACCAGCCTTGCATCCCCGGGATGAAGCCTACTTCATCATGGTGGATAAGTTTTTTGATGTGCTGTTGCAATCAGCTTGCCATATTTTATTGGAGATTTTTGCATCTATGTTCATCATGGATAGTGGCCTGAAGTTTTCTTTTCTTGTTGAGTCTCTGCCTGGTTTTGGTATCAAGATGATGTTGGTCTCATAAAATGATATGGGAAGGATTCCCTCTTTTTGCATTATTTGGAATAGTTTCAGAAGGAATGGTACCAGCTCCTCTTTGTATGTCTGGTAGAATTCGGCTGTGAATCTATTGGGACCTGAGCTTTTTTTGGGTGGTAGGCTCTTAATTGCTGCCTTGACTTTAGACCTTGTTATTGGTCTGTTCAGGGTTTCAGATTCTTCCTGGTTTAGGCTTGGGAGGAGGCAAGTGTCCAGGGATTTATCCATTTCTTCCAGGTTTACCAGTTTATGTGCATAGAGGTGTTTGTAATAATCTCTGTTGATGGTTTGAATTTCTGTGGAATCTGTGGTGATATCCCCTTCATCATTTTTTATTGCATCAATTTGGTTATTCTCTCTTTTCTTTCTTATTACTCTGGCTAGTGGTCTGTCCATTTTGTTGTTCGTTTCAGAAAACTATACCTGGATTTACTGATTTTTTGAGGGTTTTTTTGTGTCTCTATCTCCTTCAGTTTTGCTCTGATCTTAGCTATTTCTTGTCTTCTGCTAAGTTTTGAGTTTTTTTGATCTTGCTCCTCTAGCTCTTTGAATTTTGATGATTGGGTGTCAATTTTAGATCTCTTCTTGCTTCTCATGTGGGCACTTGTTGCTATATATTTTCCTCTAGAGACTGCTTTAAATGTGTCCCAGAGATTCTGGTTTGTTGTGTCTTCTCGTTGGATTCAAAGAACATCTTTATTTCTGCCTTCATTTCATTGTTTATCCAGTCAACATCCAAGAGCAAGTTGTTCAGTTTCCATGAAGCTGTGCGGTTCTGAGTTAGTTTTTGAATTCTGAATTCTAACTTGATTGCACTGTGGTCTGAGAGATTGTTATGAATTTCACTCTTTTACATTTGCTGATGAGTGATTTACTTCCAATTATGTGGTCAATTTTAGAGTAGGTGTGACATGGTGCTGAGAATAATGTATATTCTGTGGATTTGGGGTGGAGAGTTCTGTAAATGTCTATTAGGTTTGCTTGTCCAGGTCTGAGTTCAGGTCCTGGATATCCTTGTTAATTTTCTGTCTGGTTGATCTAATATTGACAATGGGGTGTTAAAGTCTCCCACTATTATTGTGTGGGAGTCTAAGTTTCTTTGTAAGTCATTAAGAACTTGCCTTTTGTATCTGGGTGCTCCTGTATTGGGTGCATATATACTTAGGATTGTTAACTTTTCTTGTTGCATTGATCCTTTTACCATTACGTAATTTCCTTGTCTCTTTTGATCTTTGTTGTTTTAAAGTATATTTTATCAGAGATGAGAATAGCAACTCCTGCTTTTTTTTCTCTCCATTTGCTTGGTAAATCTTCCTCCATCCCTTTATTTTGAGCCTTTGTGTATCCTTGCATGTGAGATGGGTTTCCTGGATACAGCACACCGATGGGTTTTGTCTTTTTACCCAATTTGCCAGTCTGTGTCTTTTGATTGGGGCATTTAGTCCATTTACATTTAGGGTTAATATTATTATTAATATTAACATATTATGTATGAATTCGATACTGCCATTTTGATGCTAGCTGGCTGTTTTGCCCTTTAGTTGAGCTGGTACTTGTTGTTCCTTTATATGTGTAGAGCCTCTTTCAGAAGCTCTTGTTAAGCAGGTCTGGTGGTGATGAAATCTCTGAGTACTTGCTTGTTCGCAAAGGATTTTATTTTTCCTTCACTTGTGATGCTTAGTTTGGC
>NW_016108223.1:72642-78791 GCF_001604975.1 Cebus imitator | reverse complement strand
TTTCTTCTGCTTGGTCAATTCGGCTGTTGAAACTTGTGCATGCTTTGTGAAGTTCTCGTGTTGTGTTTTTCAGCTCCATCAATTCACTTATATTCCTTTCTAAGTTGTCCATTCTCATTAGCATTTCGTCAAATCTTTTTTCAACGTTCTTAGTTTCTTTGCATTGGGCTAGAACATGTTCTTTTATTTCACAGAGGTTTCTTACTACCCACCTTCTGAAGTCTGATTCTGTCATTTCATCACACTCATTCTCCATCCAATCTTGTTCCCTTGCTGGTGAGGAGTTTTGATCCCTTCTAGGAGGAGAGGTGTTCCAGTTTCGGGTGTTTTCATCTTTTTTGCACTGGTTTCTTCCCATCTTTATGGATTTATCTACCTGTCGTCTTTGTAGTTGCTGCCTTTCAGATTGGGTCTCTGAGTGGACTTTCTGTTTGCTGATGATGCAGTTATTTCTGTTTCTTAGTTTTCCTTCTAACAGTCTGGCCCTTCTGCTGTAGGACTGCTGAGGTCCACTCCAGGCCCTGCTTGCCTGGGGATCACCTGCAGCAGCTGCAGAACAGTAAGGGTTGCTATCAGTTTCTTCTTCTGCTATCTTTGTCCCAGAAGGATACCCACCAAATGTCAGTGTGATCTCTCCTTTATGAGGTGACTCTTTGGATATACGGGGGTCAGGGAGCTGCTTGAGGAGACAGTCTTTCCTTTATAGGAGCTCAGGTGCTGAGCCGTGAGCTCCATTGTTCATTCAGAGCTGCTGGGCAGGTATGTTTAGGTCTGCTGCAGCAGAACTCATAAACCGCTTTTTGTTCTCAGGTGCTCTGTCCCAGGGAGTTAGGGCTTTCTTTATGAGTTTCTGCTGTGCTGCCCTTTTTTTTTCAGGGCTGCCCTGCCCAGCAACGAGGCAGTCTAGTTACTGTCTGCCTGTAGAGGCTTTGCTGAGCTGTTGTGGGCTCTGCCTGGCTGCCATGTGAACTTCCCTGCACTCCTGTTTATATGGGTGTAGTTAGAACTGCCTCGGCAATGGTGGCCCACCTCTGTATTGGTGGACTCTTTCTGTAATGGTGGGTTGCCTTGGCAACAGCGGGCCACATCAGCAATGGCGGGTTGCCTTGGCAATGGCAGGCTGCCTCAGCAGTGGCGGACTACCTCCGTAGTGGTGGAGTGCCTCAGTATTGGCAGACGCCCCACCCCCAAAGAGCTGGACTGTTCCAGGTTCAGCTGCGCTTGCTGTGGAATTCTCAACCCAGAGAGTTTCTGATTGCTGTTCTTTTTAGGGGGTGGGATCAGCCGAGCCTGATCACCTGGCTCCCTGCCTCAGAGCCTTTTTTTTTTTTTCAGTTGAATGGTCGACTCTATCCCAGGTGTTCCAGTCACCTGTTGAAACGGCACTGGGATCTGTGTGATTTCCCCTGCAGCGACTCACGGCACTGGCTTAAACAGCGGCACTGAGATTTGTGGCACTTTTTTTTGCCCACGAATCTCCTGGCCTGGCTCCCTGTTCAGTCCCCTCTTTAATCAGATGAATGGGCGACTTCCCAGGGCTCCAATCCCCAGCCAAAAGGGCACCTGGACCAGTGTATTTTGTATGGAGAACCACTGGCTGGGGTGCCAATAAAGCAGCCATGCAGGGCAAAGCAGTTGCACCGACCAAAAATACCGCACTGGACAAAACAGCCACGCTGGCGACCCATGGGGTCTCTCCACCTGGGATTCTCCTGGTCCATGGGCAATAAAAATGCAGCGTCCACTCACCCTCTGCACTTTTACTGGGAGCTGCAACTCCGAGCTTTTCCTAAATGGCTATCTTGGATCTTCCTCTGATTTGTTTCTTGCTTCTCTGTTTTCTCTCTCTCTCCTCTCTTTCTCTCTCTCTCTCTCTGACAGGGTCTCATTCTGTTGCCCAGGTGTTCTCATTCTGTTGCCCAGTTTGAGACAGCAGTTTCAAACTCCTGGGTTCTGGTCAGCCACCTGCCTCAGCCTCCTCAGTAGCTGGGACTACAGGTGCACATTACAACTGGTTTTTAACTTTTTATAGAGATGGAATCTTGCTATGTTGCTCATGCTGGTCACAAATTCCTGGCCTTGATAAATCCTCCTACCCTGCCTTCCCAAAGTGCTGGGATTACAGGTGTGAGCTATGGCACTTGGGTTTCTTTGTACTTTTATATAGGATTTTGATTTTATGTAGTAATTACAAACAATTTTTATAAAAGTAGTAGTCATTATATTTTTAAAATTAAGCAGTGATTAAGAATGAGCTACAGGAAGTAGTATTTATTCAGCACCTATTATATACTAGATATTTGGCATATAGTGGACCACCTAATTGATGCATCAAGGGAGGAATTATAATCTTTAATTTCCAAAAGAGGAAACTGATGCTTACAATTATTTCTTAATGCTAGAGTTACACAGCTGCTGTCAAAACAAGTGCCTTCTCCCAGCAGCCTGCCCCCTGCTGGTTTTATCAACTCCCTACTTCCACCCCCACATCTGTGCACAAGAATGTACACACGCGTGCGCGCGCGCGCACACACACACACACACACACACACACACACTTCTGCAATATTCCATCTGTCTAGGCCAGGAACTTGTCCTGACAAAACCTATTTCCTGACCAAAGCTGTTATTCAATCTCTCTCTGATTTGGGAAATTGTTTCTGATTTCACACTGACGAGGATTACACTGAGGTCTCAAGAGAAGTAATAATTGCAAAGTATCCTAATCTATGTGAAAGGATATTATGTTCAGACATATCCAGCCCTTTGAGATGCTCTGCTAGAAGGTGGTTGAGGTGCAAAGTACTATTGGCTCATGGTCATCTTGGTCCATGGTCATTAATAATGATACTTTGTACTTCTTTCATGTTTTTGCTAAGGGTTGTTTCACAAGCTGGAAGAAGCTTATCAATTTCTATGTATTCAAATATCTCTTTCACAATGTGTGTGTGTGTGTGTGTGTGTATGCTATGAAAATATATACACCCATATATTCACATATAAACATACACACATGTATCTACATATATATATTTATAGTATGCTAATTAAAAATTAAACTCTTAATGATCCATGAAAAGAGAATAGCAGGCCAGGTGTAGTGGCTCACACCTGTAATCCCAGCACAGAGGTATGTTGAGGGGGGAAGATCACTTGAGCCCAGCAGTCTGAGATGAGCCTGAATAATATGGTAAGACTGTCTCTACAAACAAATATAAAAATTAGATGGGCATGGTGGCTCATGCTTGGGGTCCCAGCTACTCAGGAAGCTAAGATGGGAGGATCACTTAAGCCAAGAAGGCAGAGGTTGTGGTGAGCTGAGATCACACCACTGCACTTCAACTTGCATGACACAGTAATACTTTGCCTCAAAAAAAAAATTGGTACCCCAGAAAACTTTAAAATATCTACATATTCATAAATGTCATAAACGTATATAATCATCAATATATTGATCATAAAGTAAATTCTTAATACTTCATGATGAGCAAATGTTAGGCCAGACATGATGGCTCAAACTTGTAATCTCAGCATGTTGAGAGGCCCAGGCAAGAGGATTCCTTGTGTCCAAAAGTTTAAGGCCAGCCACAGAGTGAAAACCAACCTCTCCAACAAAATCAGAAATTAGTCAGGGATGGTGGTAAGTGCCTGTAGTCTCTCAGCTACTCAAGATGCTGAGTTGGGAGGATCGATTGAAGCCAAAAGGCCAAGGCTGCAGTAAGCCATGATCACATGACGGCACTCCAGCCTGGTTGAAAGAACAAGAGGTTAAGAAAAAAAAAACTGTAAAAATACAAAAACAGAAGACATGAAAAGAGAAGGTGCTATGTCCAGGGCAAAGACTAACAGCCCAAGCAGAAGCCTATTCCCCTCTAAACCCCCAGAAGACAAGACAAACCATGAGACAGTAAATAGAACAGACGCCACTGTGAAAAACAAAGGCAGAATTTATTACAAATCTGACAGTGAAGGTTACAAGTAGAGACAGGTGTTATGCAAACACATACTGCTGTGAAGTAAACAAATGAGAGTCTAGGGAAGCTTTAAGCTTTTGGCTGCTGTTAACCATCAATGACCTAAAAAGCTGAATCCAGAAGAGACAACTGTGAGACAAGTGCATCAGAAAAGGCAACCATAAGGCAGGAGATGACCTTGAGTGTTGACTAAAAGGCAGACGATAAGCCATGGTGAGGCTTCAGCAGGTCTAACAAAGGCCGCCATGAAAAAGAAGCTGAATCTTGAGAGGCAAACGTGAGGCAGAAGATAATCCTGAAAAAGTGAGAGTGAGGCAAAACATAGGCCTGCAAAGTCAGCTGAAAAACATGTAGTAACTAGGCCTGAGAAGGCCCATGTGGGGTGAAATTTGGGCCTGGAGAGGCTGTTGTCAGGCAAGAGCTGGAGCTGTCTAGGCTGCTGGGAGGCCAAAGGTGGGTGAGGAAAGCCAGACTTGAGGAAGGCTGGGGCCTACAGATTCTGCCAGGAGCTGGGCAAAATGTGATTGTTGTGAGGCTTGAGTTAAACCTGTAGATGCAGCCAGAAGGAAGAGCTGGGCCTGAAGAGGTCCAATTGAGAACATTCTGGTCTGGGAGAGGGTGCCAGAAAGCCAATGTTGAACATGATAAGGTCGCCAGGGAGCCACCAGCTTGGCCTAAAGAGGCCACTGGGAAGCCAGAGCTGGGCCTGTAGATGCAGGCTGCCAAAAACACAGGAGCTGAGCCTGAGAGGAGGCCATGCTGAGACCAAGAGCTGGGCCTGGAGGGTGCACTGGGAGGCAGAGGCTGGGCCTGGAGGGGCCTACCACAGGCAGGAGCCAGGCCTGGAAAAGCCCACAAGAGGTGGCTTTGGATCTGGAGAGGCCACTGGGAGGCAGGAGCTAGGCCTGGAGAGGCCAACTTCATGACTATTTGGGCCTGCGCAGGCCACTGGGAGGAGGCTGGAGCCAGGCCAAAAGAAATGACCTCGTGGAAGTTTGTGGCCTGGAGATGCCGATGGAGGGCAGGAGCTGAGCCTGGGGAGGTCACCATGAGCCTTTTGGGCCTACAGAGGCCACCAGGAGCTGGGCAGGAGCTGAGTCCACAGAGGTTGTTGTGAGACAGGAGCTGTGCCTGTGGACGCAGCTGGGAGGGAGAGCTGGGCCCAGAGAGGATGCCAAGAGGCAGCACCTGGGCCTGGAGAGGCCAGGAAAGGCATGAGCTGAGCTTGAAGAGGCTACCAAAAGGCTTCAGAGAAGGGTACCTGGAAGGCTACTGTGAGGAATGAGCTAGGTCTGTGGAGGCCACTGGGATGTAGGGGCTTGGCATGCAGAGGCTGACAAAAAGCAGGAACCTCCCTTGGCCTGGGGAGGTCGAGGCAAGGCATGAGATGTGCCAAAGTGGCCATTGGAAAGGCAGGAGCTGGGATTGTCCATACTGTCGCCAGGCAGGCAGAAATGGCCTGGGGAGGCTGATGTTGAGGGCAAGAGCTGGGCCTGGAGAGGCTGTTGGCAGGCAGGAGCTGGGTCTGTCCAGGCTGCATGGAGGCCAAAGGTGGGCCTGGAAAGCCCAACTTGAGGAAGGCTGGGGCCTACACAGGCTGCCAGGAGCTGGGCCAAATGTGGTTGTTACGAGGCAGGAGTTGGGCCTGTAGATGCAGCCAGGAGGAAGAGCTGGGCCTGGAGAAGTCCACTTGAGAACATCCTGGGCCTGGATAGGATGCCAGGAAGCCAACACTGGGAGGCACCAGCTTGGCCTAAAGAGGCCACTGGGAGGCCAGAGCTGGGCCTGTAGATACAGGCTGCCCAAAAGGCAGGAGCTGGGTCTGAGAGGAGGCCATGGTGAGACCGAGAGCTGGGCCTGGAGGGTCCACTGGGAGGTAGAGGCTGGGCCTGGAGGGGCCTGACACAGGCAGGAGCTGGGCCTGGAGGGGCCCACAAGAGGTATTTTTGGGCCTACAGAGGATTCTGGGAGGCAGGAGCCGGCCCCGAAGAATCCATCAGAGGCATGAGCTGGGCCTAGACAGCTGGGCCAGTGTGGCAGCAGTGTGATCTCAGCTCTCTGCAGTCTTCACCTCCCATGCTCAAGCCATTTTCTTACTTCAGCCTCCTGAGTAACTGGGACTATATGCATCCACCACTGTGCCTAATTTTTTTTTTTTTTTTTTTTTTTTTTTTT
>NW_016108223.1:69657-72575 GCF_001604975.1 Cebus imitator | reverse complement strand
AGACGGGGTTTCACCATGTTGTCCAGGCTGGTCTCCAACTCCTGGACTCAAGCAATCCACCTGCCTTGACCTCCCAAAGTGCTGGGATTACAGGAATAAGCCACCACACCTGGCTTGTTTTTATATTTGACATGAGAAAACTATTATAACTTAAGTCAGGTATAAGTCATTATAAAAAATTTAACCTCTTTAATAGGACAGGACAGAAAGATCACAACATGTTATCAAAGCTTAGGGTAGAATAAAGGTGTCATCGCAAATAAATGGGAAGAGAGTAGGGACTTCAGAAAAATGGTGTGGCAAATGATTACCTTTATCAGAAACATGGATGACCCTATCCTACGTGAAGTAAAAGGAAGAAAGAGAGAAAGGTTGTGGGGGGGGAGGGGCAGTGAGGGAGGGGGATGACACTGCAGAGGGTTTCCATGTTATAACACCCAGCTCAGCAAGGACAAAATAAAACAAGAACTCTTAGTCACAGTCTAAGCTGGCACTGCATTTTTACAGGTTAATTTTGCAATTAACATTAAAAGTCTCAAAAAGACTCATTGCCTTTGACTTAGCCCTTTCACCTCCAATAATCTAGCATACTAAAACACTCGAAGATTGAATACATTCAGGTCAATAATTCTTTATCCACTTATTACACAATCAAAAAAAGTTTAAAATCTCTTTGGTAACAAAAGTTGTCCTTAGTAAGTGTGCAACTATTTATAGTTTCTATTTATACCACTCAGCTGGCCTTGAAAGCCATGCATACTTTTAAGTAGGCTCCAGCCTATTTCTCCGGGCTTATTTACCAACACAGTCTCCCACAGGTGCTGTAAACCTGTTAACACAAAATCCCTGGCTGTTCCCCAAACACTGCCCACCTGCCTCATAGCAGCACCTTTGCTGATACTGTTTCTGCTTCCTGACATGTTTTCCTTCTCCCACATCTAACACCTACACAGACCCCATCTCATTTCATAAAGCTTCAGCCATATCTTCCTCAGAGTTATATTTCTGTCTCCCATGATTCCCAGGCACATTCTGGTACTGCTTGGTATACATTAACACAATCTGAAATGCGGTTTTGCATCTCTTCTTTGCACCTGGCTGAGGTCTCAGAGAGCAGAGCCTAAATATCTCACGGCTCCCCCAATTCCTAAACACAGTGCTGTATACTGAGTGGCACCTCTAGGTGATGACTTTGTACTCTAAATGTTAAACTGAGGGATGAGTGAAATCATATCAGGATTAATATACAGAAATAAATTCTTGAATTTCCCTTAAGAGAGAGGGCCATTTGAATGCTGGCAGGTAGGAAGAAAAGAGGAGGACAAAAAAGTCCCAGGAGTTGGCATTTTAACTACTGCAACAAAAAAGGAGAATAAAGAAGAGTAGCAAAGTAAAGACCAGGGAAACACAGGTCACCATAGAACAGAAGAATCTTCCAAGCTTGTCAGTAATGTAAGGTTATCATTTTCTAATAAAGTAGTGTGGCATAGGTCACTGTTTAGAGTCTTGTCTTCCAAATGTTTTCCAGCATCAAGAACAATCTACAAGAAACAAAATCGTGAGAAAAAGGCACACACACAGCTCCAAAGAGCACAGCACAAGGCTACAAAAAGGACTAAGTACATTCTCAACCTGCAATGTGCTCAGTGTCTGTAAATCATAAGCTAGGTGATGAAGGGCTGGTGGTTTTACATTAATTAATAACTTTTCTTCTTGCCCCCATGTTATCTTCCTCACCTAACCTGCCCAATAAAACATCCTTAAAAGGCTTCTCTCAAATTCCTTGCACATATGAAGCTCCTCTCAAATTGCCTGCACATGCTTGGAGAAGCTCTAAACACAGTTAGTACACTAATACACAACTGAACTTGATCAACCTAAGGCTTACAAGAAAGTGAAGAGAACAGCAAAACTGGGTTCAGCAGCCATCACCTAAAGAACTCTTCACTCGTTACACTGGAGCAAGTGATTTCTCTGGAACTATGAATCACAGAACCCTGAAAGGACCACAGCTGGTAACTAAGACTTCAAGGCCTGTAGTGAAAATGTAATATTTCCCTCCAAGCGCTTATTTCTGCTATAAACTGTTTTAGTTCTGCAATGAACAGCTAGATTTATAACTGATATCAATAAACACTTTTTTTTGTTGCTGCTTGATGTTTTTATTTTTATTTATTTATTATTTTTTTAGCAGCACTTCCCAGGCAGGTGTTTTTACAATAAGTTCTGTTATAGTCATCTCCAGGCATTTTTCCAGTTAGACTATGCATTCGTCTCTTTTCCCCTTATCCCTCCTCAAAATTAGACATTCATATCATTTAGCTTCATCTGGGAAGTATCAATTATCCCATTAGACTTTCCTTCATTCCTGTGATGAATACATCAACCAGCAAAGAGCTGCTTTTCAGGAGGGGGATTTGAAGGGGATTTTGGCCTCCGAGACTGGGTTAATGTCCTTGCTTTCTAACACTTTTTTTTTAAAGAGGATCTTGCTCTGTCACCCAGGCTGGAATGCAGTGGTGCTGCAGTCATGGCTTACTGCAGCCTCAACCTCATGGGCTCAAGTAATCCTCATCCCTCAGCCTCCCAAGTAGCTGGGAATACAGATGGATGCCACCACACACAGCTAATTAAAAACAATTTTTTTTTGTAGGTATGAGATCTCAGTATGTTTCCCAGGCTGGTCTTAAACTCCTGGAATCAAGAAGTTCTCCTGCCTTGGTCTTCCAAACTGCTGAGATAACAGGCAGTTACCACTGCACCAGGCCATTAACACTTATATATGTCAAATACATACAGAATATAAACCACTACAAAACATAAACATACTCCATCTTCATGTAACTTACCGTAACATGAATTTGTTTTTAAAATGAGGTAAAAGCCATTAAGAAAATGAAATAGGGGGCCGGACGCGG
>NW_016108223.1:57089-69367 GCF_001604975.1 Cebus imitator | reverse complement strand
CAAAATTACAAAAACTAAAAACTGGATGAACAAAACTTCAGAAAGGCTGAAAACAACTGAAAAACAACTTCATCAAAACATGTAAAACAGAAACAACACAAGAATAATTTATGCCCTCTAAAAAAAGAGGTTAAGATCAGGAAAATATTTAGAAACAAATTAAACAAAGATTATAAAAGTTTTCAGAGTAACACAGATTTCAAATGATCAGAATCCACATCAAGTCTGAGCCAGGTTGACATCCCATCAGGGCTCTTCCTGGTGTTCGAGGAATCTGCAACACGGAGGTGCAGGGATCACTGGGGAGGCACAGAGGTGGAGGGAGAAAGGGCTCCCTAGGATGGCTGTGCAGGACTCAGAGAGCTTCTCAGGCCCTGCAAGGTGGCCGTGGGCCCCTGAGCTCCCCACAGTCAGATCTACTCAGATGCCAAGGCACTGAGGCCTGTGTGCTGCTCTCTTATGAGGGATTATCTGTCCAAGAGAGCATCTGTGTCATGAGGAAGGACTGAACTTGGGCACTCACATGGGCATCTTCAGGAGACTGGTTCCCCAAAAAGTAAAACAGACACAGAGAAACGGGGGAATTTCAAGGACTCCAGGATCAACATACAAAGTCTCATGCCCCTGAACCCTAGGAGGGGGAGGAGGTCTCATGATACAGGGTGGAGTGGTCACCCTGCCTTGTCACCCAGATCCTCTGTGCCATCCAGGCAGAAGAGCTGCACATAAAATATGCATAGCTTCCTGGATCACATCATTGTTATTACCTAATAAGGCCTGGTCTTTCTAACATCCCCATCAGACCTGTCTTTGCATTGTAATTTTTTTTTTTGAGACAGTCTTGCTCTGATCAAGCTGGAGTACAGTGGCATAATCTTGGCTCACTGTCATCTCCACCTCCAAGGTTCACCATGTTGGGCAGGCTGGTCTTGATCTCCTGACTCTGTGATTTGCTTGCCTCAGCCTCCCAAAGTGCTGGGATTATAGGCGTGAGCCACCACACCCAGCCTGCATTGTAATTTTTAAAATCATTATGCTTTGCTAAGACATAAATTTCTCACTTTAGTATATTCTAGCATAAAAGGATTACAGAAGACATCCATTTGAAAGAGTAAAAAACAGTGTATACACACACACACACACACATTCATATGCGTACCTTATTTCAAGATTGGAAAATATATTTTAAAAACAGAGGCTCCCTGAATCCTTCCCTCAACCCCTCCCAAGTGAGCATGGGCCTGAAATGTCTTTAGGGCTTTGCTTTGCTGGCATCTAACACAGATACAGAATTGTCAATGCCCAAACCCATGCTCTACATGTAGAAGCCTCCAACCTCATCTTGAAAAAGAAAGCAATGAGGCCACCCCAGGCCCCTAGGGCTCCACAGAAGCTGAAGGACCCCTGGGACTGGGCATATCTCAGTGCCTCTTGGATTTTACAATGTTCACTGCTTCATGCCAGGACTTACTGAGTGCCTGCTGGCCTGCTATACTGGGCTGGGTGGGCTGCTTGCTCGTGTGACAAGGAACCTGGGAGTGCCTCCACCCCTCTCACACCTTTCCCAGGAGGCCTGAACCAGGGGGATTCATGATCAACCCTACTGTCTCCTCAGAATGAACTAGGGATGCTCCCTGTTGGCTTCAAGGGAGGACAGAGCTGGGTCCCCCCAAATGTGATGTTGGTGAGTTTAAGTGTCACTGCAGACAAATAACACAGTGCACAGCCCTCAGAATCCCACACATGGTGGCCCAACCAGCACCTCAGCATCTCCCAACTAAGCAGCCTGTGAAGGGCTCAGCCCAGCAGGCTGATGCTATGGAGTGGGTGTCTGTTTCTGGAGGATGTTCTCAGGGCATCCTTTACTTGCCTTCAGAGGTTTCTAACTCATTTTACAAATGTCCAAAATGTTCTGGGCACACCGCCTGGTGTTCTTCCTGGTTTTCCTGATGGGACAACAAGAAAGTGAGTGTAGCCATGAAGAACACAGGCACTTGTCTCCTTCCCCCTCATCATTCTGCCCACTGCACTGTCACCTTTTCTTCTTCACCTTCAGCTTCTTTTTTGCGTTTTTTGCGGGTTTAGAGCTTTCTTTCACCTGGGAGAAAGAGAATAGTGCATGTCCAGAGATACCAGTGCAGGACACTGTGAAGGGAGTGTCCAGAGCAGACTGAGATGTCACTGGGGGGTCTTCCAGCAGGGTGGGGTCCAGGTCTTCTGGCCCCCAGCCTGGCTCCCTCCCTGGACCCTGTAGGGTTGTTCAGCAAAATTCAAAGCTGCAACCTGAGGGTCAGTAACCAGAGCAATGCCAAGGCAGTAGGCAGGGGGGCTGGAGAGGGATTTCATCAACACTGAAGAGCCAAGGACTTCAACTGTGGGATGAGACCAGGGCCTTCAGGAGAACAATCACATGACAGGGAAAGAGGAAAAAAACCACAGCTAAAAAAAAGGAGCTCATGAGTCAGAAAGAAGATAAGAGAAGAAGAGGATATAAAAAGAGATAAATTACCTCCTGATGGCGGCCTGCAATGGAGTCTTCCAGTACTGTGAGGCAAGTATCAGAGTGTCCAGAGAAGGAGCAGTGATGGGGTAGCCATAAGAAGGAAAGGGGAGACTTAGAGTTGAGAAAACCACTCGGACCCCACTGTTTTGGAGCTGTGGAGCCAACCCCAAAGGCTCTGACATGCTCATTTCTAGAGCCTTCTCCACAGCCTGTATTTCCTCTGTGCTATGAAGGAGGGACCCCTGACTTCCCACATACTTTCCCAGCCCTCACATTCCATAACTGAGGAAAAGGAGGGGAAACCATGTCATTCTGTTCCTCCAGGAGGCAGCCACCCTCTTCACAATGTTGTGTATGACGTGGAATTCCCTCCTTCCTTCTCCTGTAGGGCCTGTTTCTGTTCTCCTCATGAATCCCATTTCCTTTCTCCCTGTCAAACTCTACCAGTCCTACTGCTCTCCAATAGAAGACATCAGAATGAAGGTCAAGGTTGCATTGTCAGGCCCTCCAATTAACCTATGGATCACACCGTAGGTCAGCAGCACCTGCCATAGGCCTGGGTTTGTGTTGGGGCCTGTGGAAGGTAATGATGTCTGATGTCACAGTTAGAGTGGCTGTTCTATGTCTGGAATGGCCTTAGAGACTTGGAAAATATTCAGCCCTAAAAAGAATCCCAGTATCTTCTGAACACTTGGGAACAATGGAACAGAATTTGAGGTAAAGCCTCTTGCCCAGTTGCCTTAATCTGCAGGCGAGGCCAGCAGTTGTCAGCACATAAATGAGAGGCCCTCTCAGGGTTTGGCTGAGCTATGCAAAGACCAGTAGGGAAGGCACCAGGCAGGCCTGACACAGAGAACAAGCTGGGCCTGACTGGAGTGTGGGGAGCAGGTCAAGACTGTTGGGCCAGAGAGGAGAATGTGACAAGTAACCCCTGTGCTAGCTGTCCAGCAGTTCTGTCCTGGGCCCAGTTTAGTACACGGACTAGGCTATAGGGAGTGAGAACCACTGTCAACAGAAACACAGCAACCCCTCCACACATATCCCCTAGGATTCCTGGCCACAGAGGGCCTTGAGCAAAAGCTGGCCTTTGGCCTCTCAAGTGAAAACCAATTCAGTTTTCATTCAAAGCCCAAGGATTTGGGATTGGATAAGACTGGGAGAGGAGTGGAGGCCAAAAATGTGCTCCTGGGGCACATGCAGGAATCCCAGAGGAAAGATTCTCCTTGCCATCCAATCCAGGAAGCACCCTTAGAGCAGGAGCAAATGGTGAGGACAGTACAGGAAGCTGTTGTTGCAGGTCCCGAGAATGTAGAGAAAGAGAGTGGACTCCTTTCACTTGGCACATGTATGAAGGACTTTGTCTTCAGAATCACATAGCTCCTGTGAGGGGCTGTGTCCCACCCCACACTCAACTTTACACCTGCATACTAATCTTCTGTTCTCTATTCACAAAGCTCAATGAGAACAAAACTCTTATGACTTTCTCATTAAGATACAAAACAAACTAAGTCAGAATTCTACATCTATTTTCCTTTTATGCTTATCGATTTCAGAGATCCCATCCTAGGCTCCAAAACAAGTGTAACCCAACTGTACCCAAGAACTCTCTCCCACTGTTCAACCCTGGAGTGTTGGTCCCTCCCTGATCAGTCTATTTCCTCCTGAATATATTCATGAGCCCATGTACAGAGACACAAACATCAGCACTGCTGCTCTGTCCACTGTGATTCTCCCTGGGCTCTGCGAACTTGGGGGCCTTTATGAAGGCACTGCTCACAGTTGTGAGCCTTTGGACAAGACACAGGGCATGAAATAATCTCTTTCAACTGTTCACTGACACTGGCTCATAGCATCTCTTACTTCCAATCTGAGAACCCTGAGATTCCAGCCTTGATGCACATGCATTCAGTTAGGTGAGTGCAGTGAACAGAACCTGGGTCAGACTCACAGCAGCTGCTTCCCAAATGATTCTGGGAGAATGGCAAAGCTCTCTTAAGACTAGACATTTGGCAACTGGGCATTGTAGCATGGCTCTTGTGAGGAGGTTACAAGTATTTTTCATTTATTTAAATATGAATGGGCACAAATGCCACTGAGGACCGCGCTGGAATGCACAGGTCTAAACCCAAAGATGAGAGAGACGTGACTCTCCCCCCTGGTGATTCCTGGCAGAGTGGTTGCTGCTCTGATCTGATCATTCATGGATGGGTACTTCAAGGGCACATGAACAAGCTCCAGGACCCCTGTGTAGTGCAGGAAGGCCACAACAAAAATTAAAAAGCCTGGTCCACCAAAGGAGAACTCATAAACAGAAAAAAGAGGATCTTCTGCAAGGAGAAAAACTGAATCAAAGCAGCCAGAATAGAGATGAGGGGGATACTTCATTAACTTTAGAGACAACCCTGTTCTCCTGTAACCTGTAATCTTGGATCAGAACCGACTCAGGTTTCTTGATTACCATGAGAAACAACAGACTGCAGAAGATGAACAGGACACCTTTTTATACTTGTGCTGGATCTCAGCAAAGGAGGTGTAAGCATTGGAACATCACTGGAGGCCAAGATGGGCTGCCCAGGGCTGAGCTCTGGGATCAGAAGGCATGATGAGGATATAGTCCCTGCCCTCTCAGTGACTAGTCATGGCCAGGATTCAACCACACATAAGTAAAACAAGACAAAGTTTGGGACTAATAATTCCAAGACTATCTCAAAGAAATAGGCAAATTGATATCTTATAGGTCACACAGGAGAGCTGCAAGGACCATCTGGACCCTGGAGCAGCACCTCTCCCTTTGCTGAGCTCACATTGCACTGAAACAGGGTCCCTTCTCACCTCTCCTGCAACTAGTGTGGGCAGGTGCCCTGCCTGAAAGATGACACTCCCTCCAGTCACACAGGATTCTGGGCCAAACCACACTTGGCTAACAGCAACTACACAGGGACCATCTGTCAGGTGACTCCCAGAAGCAGGTGAAAAGTAAGAGCTGCTCTGTCCCAGCCACAGGGAGACCAGACCTGGGAACTACTCTGTGTCTGGCCTGACCGTGAAGTCCATCCCTGCTGATCATATCCTCTCTGGGCCAAGTCAGATATTTCAGGAACTCACTCCTGTTCTCTGCCTCTCATTACTTTCTGGTGGTGCCATTGCCATCAACATACAGGAAAACAGAGAAGACAAGAAAAAAGAATGTAGCACCTCTGTCCAGGGTCATAGGAAGACTGCTAGACAGTGCTAAATCCAGCTATGAAGTCAAAGTGCAACTCGTTATCCCTAAGTCAAAATATGAACATCCTGGTTGTGCCCACGTGGTGATGTAGAACTGATGCATGTAATCAAGAAAAAGGCACAAATCACGAATATATTCAACCACATTATGCAATTGCTGAGATATTTCATGACCACCAGGCCTGCCTTACAAGAGCTTCTGAAGGAAGCACTAAACACGGAAAGAAACAACCAGTGCCAGTGACTGCAAAAACATACCAAATTGTAAAGACCATCAACACAATGAAAAAAATGCATCAACTAATGATCAACAAAAACCACCTGGCATCAAAATGACGGGATCAAATTTACATGTAACAATGTTAACCTTAAATGTAAATGGGCTAAATGCCCCAATCAAAAGACACAGGCTGGCAAATTGGATAAAGAGTCAAGACCCATTGGTGTGCTATATTCAGGAGACCCATCTCACATACAAAAACACACATAGCATCAAAATGGAGGGATAGAGGAAGACTTACCAAGCAAATGGAGAGCAAAATTTAAGAAGAAAAAAAAAAACAGGGGTTGCAAACATAGTCTCTGATAAAACAGACTTTAAGAGACAAAGAAGGACATTACATAATGGTAAATGAATCAATGCAGCAAGAAGAGCTAATCATCCTAAATATATATACACCCAACACAGGAGCACCCAGGCACATAAAGCAAGTTCTTAATGACCTACAAAGAAGCTTAGACTCCCATACAACAATAGTGGGAGACTTAAACACTCCACTGTCAATATTAGACAGATCAATGAGACAGAAAATTAACAAGGATATCCAGGACTTGAACTCAGATCTGGACCAAATGGACCTAATAGACATCTACAGAACTATCCACCCCAAATCCACAGAATATACATTCTTCTCAGCAGCACATCACACCTACTCTAAAATTCACCACATATTTGGAAGTAAATCACTCCTCAGCCAATGCAAAAGAATGGAAATCATAACAGTCTCTCAGACCACGGTGCAATCAAATTAGAACAGAGGATTAAGAAACTCACTCAAAACCACACATCATGGAAACAGAACAACCTGATCCTGAATGACTACTGGATAAATAATGAAATGAAGGCAAAAATAAAGATGTTCTTTGAAACTAGTGAGAACAAAGACACAATATACCAGAATCTCTGGGACAGATTTAAAGCAGTATCTAGAGGTGGGTGTGGGAGAAGAGTAACATGCACAGGAGAGGAATAGGGGAGAAAGGGATCAGGGCCTTTGGTTTCTAGCTCCAGGCCACCTCGAAAATATGAACTAGCCAATCTTAAACAGCACACCACACAGTGCAGGCTGTGTGTCCCTGGCCCTCTCTTAGGGCTCCTCTTTCCTAATCTCACCTGAGCTCACTTGTCCTCTTATTGATTACTGCCAAAGTCATTTCCTCCTTAGAATCTGTACATGCTGCTGCTCTGTATATCATCTCTTCTATAAGATTTTGTACTGAATAAGAAGCAACCTTTCTTGAAAGAGGAGATTTAATTCTAGCCAAAAGATTTTATTAACCAATTGTTTGTTATTAGGCAATTAAAACAAGATTTGAAAACACTCAATTATCCTATCATTTAAAGATGACCCCTACTTAGCATGTGATATTTGTTCTTCCACTTTTCCTTTTCAACACAATGTGTGTGCACCATGGAGGTCACTGCTGCACATGTTCACACTGACTCCAGCACTGAGACAGCCCGTCATGTGAGTGGCGCAGAGAAGGGGCAATGACCCTCTCCAACCCAACTCTGCATGTGATTCCAGCTGGGAAAATGGGGCAAGGCTAACACCGAACTTGATCCTTAAGGTTTTAAAAGATACTATGTCTTGGGATTGGGTTCTACTGAATTTCTAAAGCTTGCGGTCATTATCTCTTTAAATACGATAGAATATGTCACTAATTGTTCTCGGATTTTCAACAGGAGCTGAGGAATGACTCCACCACTGTAGACCAAAAGCCTGTGAACTCTGTATGTTTTACATTAACAATCACACTAAATCCCACTGTACAATGTACCTACTCAAACCCTGGGCAAGCTGACCTTTCAGACCATCCAATGATAGTTTCTGGGATCTGAATAGGTTTTCATTCTTCCACATGCACACAGAAGTGCTGGAACAACTTGGCATAGTGAGGAATTACGCTAGGGTGCACGACAGCTGACTGTACAATATACCTACTCCAACACTGGGTTATGCAACCATTAAGACTATCTAACAACAATAGACAGTGTTTGGGATTTCTATACACTTTCACGCTTTCCTGTGCACCCAGAGATGCTAGGTCTCCCTGGCACAGTAACAAATCACACCAGGGCATTATGATGATTCCAGTGCAGTAGAACACAGCATCATCTTTTCCTCCACTCCTGAGTTCACAATAGTCTGTTCCATTAAGGAGACACGAACAAAAAATGCTCACCACTGCATCATCTCTGAGGATGGGAATATACAACTAACCTTCACATTCAGCTGTGGTAGAGGATGAAGGGACTTATTTATGAAAAGTGCAGTGGTGATGAAATTTGTTTTTAGAACGTTAATCTTTGTGTTATGCGTTGCACATGTTTTCTGGGGGAAAGCACACACACTCTCAAAGACATCCACAATCACTCCATGGAAACTCTCTCCCTTATACCACCTGACCCTGATGAACACCATCCTATTCTATCTAAATGATACTGCTGCTTCCAGAAACTAGAGGAGATCATCTCAAGTTCTTTGATGGACTCTCCATCTTTTTTACACCAAACTGCTCAAACCTCATTTCTAGCAGGAAGTTCCAACCAGATTTGTTTTCCAGCAAATGTAGACTAGAAAGTACTACCTTTGTCAACACTAAGATTTTTCCTTAGCAAAGGGGTGATCCCAGAATACATACTGTCATCCAGCAAAGTTGAGTGTCCCTGCATTTAGGAAAAAAGCAAAAACAAAACACTATGAGGGTCAGGCATGCTGTGTCTTGTGTGCACAGGTTTTGTCTTCACTTGGGGACATTACAAAACCAGGTGGGAAATACTGGTACAGGCAATAGCCCCAATGCCTAAAAGATGTTTGTGGAAAGGCACAATGTTTTTGTCCATGATGTCATGATGTTTCCACTTTATTTTCATGCAAATTCACTTTTTTTTAAAAAAAGTATTTTTCCTGAAAAATGCTTCCTCCCACACAGTTTGTAAAGAGCTGTCAATTTATGGATGCCATCTTGAATCAGTACTTAGTTCGAAAAAAACTCACTTTGCATTATCCCACCAAGAAAGGGTCATCTATAATGTACAGTATAAGGTTTCCATATTCTAATTAAAATGAACAACAAAACACCCTTTTCAAAGAAAGAAGACTTTACCTTGTGAACAGCTACAACTTGCTCTGACGAATTTATCCCAGGAAGGGTTAGTGCTGGAACAAATTCTGCATCTAGAAAATAGAGTAACAATCAACACATTGGTTCCACTGAGGGAGCCACTCTGGTGTCCTTGGGTGTTGTGAAGAGGGTGCTGGCCTCTGTGGAGAAGCTGGGTTAACAGCACAGGCTGAGCTGCTGCTGGCCCATCCTGCTTGGTGGTAAAGGCAGGCAAATGGGATCATGAGAAGAGCCATAGAACAATGAGGTCTTGGTCCTCTAGCTAAAGCAAGCTCCTCAATGTGAGATAGCCCATCTCAAGTAGGGTGCACCACACAGGGCAGGCCGTGCTTCCCTGCAGCATTTCAGGGCTCCTCCTTCCTAAACTGACCTGAGCTAACTTGCCCTCCCTTCGTGATCCCCTCGAGGTCATTTTCTCCACAGGATCCACATGTGTTACTGCTGTTTCCCTCTTAGATCATTTTGTACTAGATAAAAAGCAACCTTTATTCAAAGAGGAGACTTAATTCCAGCCAAAATATTCTATGTATTCACTAACCTTTTGTTTTAAAGAAGACTAGATCAAGACTTGAAAATACTCAATTATCCTACCATGCTCTTGCTGGCACTGACTCCAGCATTGGGACAGCACATCATGGGGGGCAGCAGGTGGGGGTTCTGACCCTCTCCAACCCAGCTGTGCAGAAGATTCCAGCAGAGATGAGTACCAGGATAACACCCAAGTTTTCCCTTCAATTCTTTTTTGAGATGGAATCTTGCTTTGTCACCTTGGTTGGAGTCCACTGTTGTGATCTTGGCTCCCTGCAACCTCCGCCTCCCTGCAACTTCTGCCTCCCTGAATCGTTGGGACTGCAGGCACATGCCACCACACATGGCTACTGTTTGTATTTTTAGAGGCTGGGTTTCACCATATTGGCCAGGCTGGTCTTGAACTCCTGACCTCGTGATCCACCCGCCTCAGCCTCCCAAAGTGCTAGGATTACAGGCATGAGCCTCTGTGCCTGGACTTTCCTTCAGTTACTTGGTGCTGTGTCTTGGATGTGTGTGCTTAACTGCAGCATATGTAAGGCTTGTGGTGATTATCTCATTAAATATAAAATAATATGTCTGACTATTTTCTGCTTTTGACCAGGAGCTGAGAAAATAATCCAGCACTGCAGCCAAAATCCTGACCTTTCAATGTCTGTTTCCCACTTCTGACCACACCAAAGTCCACTGTAAAATGTACCTATTCCTACACTGAGTTATGTGATGTTTGGGACAATCCTATAAGAGAGACAGTGTTTGGGATTTCTAAAAGCTATCAACCTTACATATGCACACCTAGGTGCCAAAACTCTCTCACATAATGACAAATTGTACCAGAACTATGTGATTACTTCGGATTAGTAGCCCATGGCATCAACCTTCCACCCACTCCTGAGTTCACCTCTGCCTCTTCCACTGAAGAGATAAAGAGCTTGGCAATCTCATCTCTGCACTATCTCCATCTGATTACTGGAGATACTAAACTTATCTTGAGCTACAGATGTGGTGGAGGATAACTGGGCTGATTTACATAAGGTGTGCAGTGGTGATAAAATTTTTGTTTACAACATTCACCTTTTTGTTGAGCTGTGCACATGGAAACATGCTTTCTGGAGAAATGTACACACACTCCCAAAGACATTCACAATCACTATACAGAGACTCTCACCTTATTAACCCCCACCTTGAGGCATCCCATTCTATTTCGTAAAAATGACACTACAGCTAACAGGAACTATGGAAGGGAGCAACCACTCATCAGTACACTCTTAATTTCTGCCCAAACCTTGTTTTCCAAAAGGAAGCTCCAATGACAGTGCCTCTCCAGAAAAAGCAGGCAAGAAAGTGTCAACTTTCTCAACACTAAGATTTTTCCTAAGCAAAATGGTGATCCCAGAATACGTACTGCTCCACTGTGCAAGTGAGGATGACTCTTCCTGCATTAAGAGAAAGAAAAACACTGAGGGTAAGATCATGCTGTCTCCTGTATACACAGGTCTTTTTCCTAACTGTTCCTAACAGGCACTATTAGAAAACCAGATGGAAAATTGTGGTGGAGGCTACAGCCCCAAACATAAAGCCTAGAGAACACTTGTAGAAAGGCACCAGCTTTTGGGGCAGGATATTAAAGTTTATTTTGGTTGTAAATTCATAATTTTCAAGAAAGATTTTCTCCTGAGGAAAATGCTTGCTGACAACAGTTTATATTAATTCTCATTTTACATTTTCCTACCTAGAAATTCACTAAGTCATCTTAGTGTATATGTACATGGTCTCATATCTATCTTTAAGTAAAATAAAAAGAAACATAGGAAAATAAAATTCCCCCTTTCAGACAAAGGAAGAACTTACTGTGGTAAGCGAGAGGGATCCCGGAAAGAGTTCTATATAGGGAAATGCTGCTGCAGGGTACTCTTGTTGATCTAGGAGACATAGGGCAAGTGTCACCACATGGATTCTACTGAGGAAATCCCTTGGGTTGCATTGGGTGGTGTGGACAGGAGGCTGGCTTATGAAGAAGGTGAGTTACAGCAGATGGAGCTGTAGACCCCTCCTCCTCATCTCACTCTGTTGCTCAGGCTGGACTGCAGTGGCATGACCTAGGCTCACTGCAACCTCCATTTCCCAGGATTAAGTGATTCTCCTGCCACAGTCTCCTAACTGGCTGAGATTACTGACACCCACCACCACATGCAGTTAGTTTTCGTGTTTTCAGTAGAGATAGTGTTTCACCGTGATAGCCAGGATGGTCTAAAACACCTGACCTCAAGTAATTAACCCACCTCAGCCTACCAAAATGCTAGGATTATAGGCACAAGCCACCACACCCAGCCTGTTCTCTGCTTTTAAACAGGAGCTGGGAAATAACCCAATCACAGCAGCAAAAGCTTGTAACCTCTCCATGTGTGTTTCACATTTCTAACCACAGAAAAGTCCACTGTGAAATTTACCTATTCTAATCCTGGGTTATGTGACCATTAAGACCATCCCATAGATGGAGATCCAAGATGGCCCTTTAGGAACAGCTCAGGATTGCAGCTCCCAGTGAAAGTGCAGAGCGTGAGTGGACGCCGCATTTTTATCGCCCAAGGACTAGGAAATTCCCAGGTGGAGG
>NW_016108223.1:39494-51566 GCF_001604975.1 Cebus imitator | reverse complement strand
CAAACTGACAGAAGAGCAGAAGATCAAACACCACATGATCTCACTCATAGGCGGGTGTTGAACAATGAGAACACATGGACACAGGGAGGGGAGCACTACACACTGGGGTCAGTTGGAGGGAAATAGGGGAGGGACGGTGCGGGGTGAGGAGAGATAGCAAGGGGAGAAATGCCAGATGTAGGTGATGGGGAGGAAGGCAGCAAATCACACTGCCACGTGTGTACCTATGCAACGATTTTGCATGTTCTTCACGTGTACCCCAAAACCTAAAATGCAATAAAATAAATAAATGGGGGGGAAAAAAGAAATATCCATGGAATATTAATCAACCATAAAAAAACATCAAATTCTTGAAAAAGTAAATGAAATTATATGAAAGTGCAGAAAAATAATGGACAGTTTTAGGCATTAATATTTAATAAAATTTCAGAAAAAGAAAAAAAAAAAGACCATCCCATAGTGATAGAGACTGCTTAGAATTTCTATAGGCTATTGTACTTCCACATGCACACCTAGGTTTTCAAAGTCACTGCTAGGGTAATAAGTTATACAAGGGCTGTGTGATGAATGCAGTATAGTAGGCCATCAACCTTCCACTCATTCCTGATTTTGCACTTCCCTCCTCTATTGAGGCTGCCATGAGTTTGGGTAATCTATCTTTGTACAAACTGTATCTGAGGAGTGGATATATCAAACTTACCTTAAGCTACAGCTGTGTTGGAGAATGAATGGGATGATATATGTAAAGTGTGCATACATCAACTTTTTAAAAAATTAATACTTGTGTTGTACTTTGAACATGCATAAAAATTCCCAAGGACATTCACAATCATTGCACATAGACTCTCTCCTCCATACCTACCAAACCTGATGCACATCACCCACTTTCATGTAAGCAACACAAGTTCATGAAAACACTACAGAAAGACAGTACAATTCCTTACCAAACTCTTATTGATTTTTATACAAAACTGCCTAAAACCTCTTTTCTGTTAGGAAGGTTCAACCAGAAATTCTCTAACAAAAGCAGGGTAAAAAGTATAATCGTTCTGAAAAACTAAGGTATTTCCTTAGCAAAAAAGTAATCCCTGGGAATGAAGGCAAGAGGGAAAACATCATTAGTACAAATACCTAGTGCATGTGAGGCTTAAAACCTCAATGATGGGTTGATAGGTGCAATAAACCACCATGATACATTTATACTTATGTAATAAACCAGCGCTTTCCACACATGTATCTCAGAAGTTAAAATAAAATTAAAACACACAAACACAGAAGGCAGGATACCGTGGCTAATGACTGTAATCCCAGCACATTGATACAATACTTACCAGCTTGCTGCAGTCCTGCAGCTTCCTGTAATTACAGAAAATAAGTTGCTGTGAACATCAGACCATGCTGTGCCCTGACTTTCCTGCACTTGGTGACATTAAAAAACAAGATGGAAACTAGTGTTCCATCAAAGAAACCCAAAGGAGGAACAGGACACACTGACTAATGCTAAAGGCAAGGTTTTCTTGGACGATGTTTCCTTCCAACCATGTTACTTGGCCATTAAGTGATTTTAGTCCCCAAAAGAAAACAAACCTGCTAAGGCAAAAAACTTGTGATCAGAATGTGTGGTTGATGCTGTCATTTTCTCCCACTGTCTTGAATTGAGTCTCACTTAAGAAGAGACTCTTGTTCAAAACTCCCCCAACCAAGAAAAATCTGTAAGTCATCTACAATTTATATGGGAAAATTCTCATATCTTATATAACATTTTCTGATGCAAAATCAAGAAAATAAAGTCAAGAAAGCAATTGTTTAACTCAGACACATCCTGTGGCCTGACATTCATATTTCAATGTACCTTGTCCTCTGCAGCATCCACGGAAGGGTCCTCCTGTTGAAGAGCAGGCCCTAGAAGGATGCAAAGTGACTGTCAGTACCTGGTGGTGTTGCTCATTAACAACTCAGGGGCATACTACAATGTGAGTAAAGGAGGACGGTGGCAGGAAAAGGACAGGAACAGAAAACAAAGGAAATCAGGGCCTTTGGGTTTGTAGCTCCAGGCCACCTGGAATAGTTCATCTCAAACATGGCACACCACACAGGACAGGCTATGTTTCCCCGCAGCTTTTCAGGGCTCCTCCTTTCTAATCAGACCTCAGCCATCTTGCCCTCCCTTGTTCACCCCTTCCAAAGTCATTTCCTCCCACAATTGACAAGTAGTGCTACCCTAACTATGACCCCATCTACAAGATTTTCTACGTGATAAGGAACAAGCTTGATTCAGACAAAATATTACATTATGGCCAACATATGCTATTGTATTTATTTATTTAGCCTTTCTAACAATTTTTATTTTAAGAGATAACAGTGCTATTATATTTATTAACCCTTAGTAAAAACTTAAACGAAAATATGAAAATATTCAATGATCCTATCATTTGAAGATAACTGCTATTTAGCATGCAATATTTGTCTTTCCGCTCTTTATTTTCAGCACCTCATGTGTGTTAAATAGGGTTCATTGCTGATCATACACTGGCTCCAGGACTGGGACAGCCCTTTGTGAGTGGAAGAAGGTGTGACGCTGATCCTCTCTAACTGAGCTGTGAAGAATCTAGCTACAAAAGGACCGCCTGTCAGGCAACTGCTAGAAGCTATTCATTGTGCCACCAAAGGGAAATCAAGCTGGGTAACTGCCTTCAAGTGTCTGGCCTAACCCTCAAGTTCATCCCTGCTGATCATGTCCTCCCTGGGCTAAGTTGAACATTTCAGGAACTCACTCCTGTTCACTGCCTCTCACTAATTTCTGGTGGTTCTGCTGCCATCAACACACAGAAACATGGAGAAGACAAGAAACGAAGTAGCTACTCTTAACAAGCTCTTAGGAAAATGGCTACCATTCAGGCCAGCCATGAAGTCAGAACTCAAGTCCACATTTAGATGAGGCTTGAACATTCCAGAGATGCCCAGGTAACAGTGTAGAACTCACTCTCCTGGTGTTACACCTTGGCTTCCCCTCCACCTTCCTGGCTTTGCTGCCCTCATGCCTTTCTTCTATTCCTCTAAATCATATATCTTGGCAGGCCCTGGCCAAGGCCACAGCCTGCTCTCTCTCTCATGGAGCCCGCTGGGCAGCTATGAATTATACATCCACAATATTGCTAACTCTGATCGCAACCTTTAATCACTCACAGCAGAAAGCCCACTGGGTACCAAACAAAACAACAACAATAACAATAACAAAACAACAACAAAAAACAAAAGCTAAGGATATTCTGGGTATTAAAGAGGACTTAAGGGAATTGGGTTATGAGGAGATGGCTTCTGAGGTTAACAAGAAACATTTTAAAATCACAAAAGCCTCAGTGTTTTTAATTGTGGGATAAGTACTGACACCTATACAGCAATCAAATTCGATTTATATACAATAAGTTTCCACAAGATGCATACTCCAAGAAAAAAACTCAAGCTGTACTTTGGCTCAGTTGATATTCATATTTAACCAAAACCCACTGCTTTCCCTTGTTTTTTGCAAGGGCCTTGGGAGGCAAATGAGAACCATTGTCAAGATTGGGTTCAATGGGGACCTAATGCAGCCTCTGTAGTTCCACAGCCGTGTTTGTTTTCACCACCTGCAATGCATGACTGCCCTCCATCCTGCTATGAAGGCAAATGCTCACCAGGCCTCTCAGACCCTGTGTAAACCATGTGGTTCTCTTTTCTTGTTACTGTGTTTCTAAGCTGAACACACAGCAACAACAACTAGGCTAAGGGAGAAAAGGCAGAAACTCTAGATGGCCTGGCACTATTTATTCTGGGACATGTTAGCTGATCAGCATTATGATGCCTGAATAAATAAAGTTGGGGTGATTTCACCCTAAACTTGCTTGCAGGCTCCTCTCTTCCAAGTTTCCCACCAGAACGGGCCATAGCATGAGGCTGTGCCAGGGTCTAAATGCACAGAAAGGAGCTCCAGCCCACTCTCCCTGCTCAATATGGGCCATGGATGATCGATTCTGAGGGACTTGGTAGAAAAGGCTTGTGAAGCATGGAAATGACTAGAGTGAGCCACTCCAATGCCAGAAGGCAATACGAAGGCCTGTAAACAGGTGAGGTTTATTTGAAAACCCAAGTAAAGCAAGGAATTAATAATGAAAAAAAATTAAAATGAGCAGATATCCTGACACAGTTCTGTTTTTGGTACACCTTGAGAATTGGTCTGGGTGTTGACATAACTTCTTTTAGGTTAATTAAAGTGTCCTTTGCAGGCAATCAACTGCACACATCATAAGCTTACAAGTTGATTTTTTCCTGTGCCTATAGTAAGGCTGCAATGGTGACGAAAATCCCTGTGGAGAATGTGAACCCTAGTAAATCTGGGAATCTGTATGTATGGAAACCAACACACACAACCCAAGACACAGTGATCATGGCACTGCATGAATTCACAAAAGACCTGGGCCAGCCCTGTGCACAGGATTCCACCCCATCTTCAGAGAATGCAGTTGCTCCCAGGGACTTCAGAATGTGGCTGTTGTTTCTCATCTGCAAAAATCATTTCTCCCATCACTGCCTACGTTCTCATTCACAACAAGAAGCTCAACATAGAAAAGCCAGAAAGACAGTGCGACATTCCTCATCTTCTGGATTACTCATCAGCATGACAGGAGTTCCCCAATACTTACCAGCTTGCTGCAGTCCTGCAGCTTCCTGTAATGACAGAAAATAAATTGCTATAAGCATCAGACCATGCTGTGTCCTGACTATACTGTAATTGGTGACAATGAAAATCAAAATGGAAAATAGTGTTCAATGAAACAAACCCAAAAGAAGGACAGAGCAAACTGACTCATGCTAAAGGCAAGGTTTTCTTGGACGATGTTTCCTTCCAACCATTTTGCTTGGCCACTAAGTGATCTTAGTCCAAAAAGGAAAGCATCCCTGCTAAGGCAAAAACCTTGTGACCACACAGTGCGTGGTTCTGTCATTTTCTCCCACTGTCTTAAATCGAGTCTCAGTAAAGAAGATACTCTCGCCCAAAGCTCCCCCAACCAAGGAAATTCTGTAAGTTATCTACGATTGATATGGTAAAATTCTCATATCTTATATAAGACTCTCTGATCCTAATTCAAGAAGATAAAGTCAAGAAAGTAACTGTTTCATTCAGACACATTCTGTGGGCTGACATTGACATCCCATTGTACCTCGTCCTCTGCAGCGTCCATGGAAGGGTCTTCCAGCTGAAGAGCAGACCCTAGAAGGATGTAAAATAACCATTAGCAAATTGCTGTGTTGATCATTAACAATTCAGGGCCATGCAATGATGTGGGTGAAGGAAGAGGGTGGCAGGAAAATGACAGGAGCAGAAAAGAAAAGCAATCAGGGCCTTTGGGTTTGTAGCTCCAGGCAACCACAATGTGAAATATTCCGTCTCAAATATGGCACACCACCCAGGGCAGGCTATGTTTCCTGCAGCTTCTCAGGGCTCCACCTTTCTAATCTGACCTGAGCCATCTCACCCTCCCTTCTTCATCCTTTGCAAAGTCATTTCCTCCCAAAATTCACAGGTGGTACTGCTCTGGCCATGACCCCATCTACAAGATTTTGTACTTGATAAGGAACAACCTTGCTTCAGAGGCAATATTGCATTCTGGTAAACATAAGCTAATGTATGTATGTATGTATATATTTTCCATTTCTAACAATTTTTATTTTGAAGGATAAGTGGGCTATAGTATTTTTAACCCTTAGTAAAAAGTTAAACCAAAATACAAAAACATTCAGTGATCCTGTCATTTGAAGATAACACCTACTTAACATGTGGTATTTGTCTTTCCACTCTTTGCTTTCATCTCCTCATGTGTGTCACATGGGGCCCATTGCTGATGATACTCACTCTGGCTCCAGGACTGGGACAGCCCTTCTTGAGTGGCACAAGGTGGGACACTGATCCTCTCTAACCCAGCTGTGCAGAAGAATCTAGCTACACAAGGACCACCTGTCAGGCGACTGTGAAAACTATTCTTTGTGCCACCATAGAGAGATCAAACCAGGCAGCTACTGTCAAGTGTCTGGCCTAGCTCTTAAGTTCATCCTTGCTGATCATATCCTCTCTGGGCTAAGTTGAACATTTCAGGAACTCACTCCTGTTCACTGTCTCTTACTAATTTCTGGTGGTGCCCCTGCCATCAACACACAGAAACATGGCAAAGACAAAAAACAAAGTAGCTCCTCTTAACAGGATTTTAGGAAAATGGCCATAATTCAGGCCAGTCATGAAGTCGGGACTCAACTTGGCCTTCAGATGAGGTTTGAACACTCCAGCCATGCCCAGATGATGGTGCAGAGCTCAATCTCCTAATGTTGTACCTTGGTTTCCCACCCCCCACCTTCACTGCTTTGCTGCCATCACTCCTTTCTTCTATTCCTCTAAATCATGTTTCTTGGCAGGCACAGGCCAAGGACACAGCCTGCTCTGATAGAGCCCACTGGGCAGCTGTCTATGAATTCCTAGAGCCCCAATATTGCTAACTCTCATGTCAACCTTTAATGACTCACAGCAGAAAGCCCACTGAGTACCAAAAATCAACAAAAACAACAAAACAAAGTAACAAAAGCAAAGGATATTCTAGAGATTAAAGAGGAATAGGGAAATTGGGTTATGGGGAGATGGCTTCTGAGGTTAACGAGAAACACTTTACAATCACAAAAGCGTCAGTATTTAAAATCTGTGATAGCTACTGATGCCAAGGTTCAACCAAACGCATACTCCAAGAAAAAAACTCAAGCAATACTTGGCTCAGTTGATATTGATATTTAACCAACACCTACTAATTTCACTTGCTTTTTGCAAGGGCCTTCAGGGGCAATCAAGAACCTCTGTCAAAACTGGGTTCAACAGAGACCTCATGGAGCCTCTGAGGTTCCAAAGCCATGTTTTTTTTCCGAAACATGCAATGCATGACCACCCTCCAGCCTCCTAGGAAAGCAAGGGCTTATCTGGACTCTAAGATCCTGTGCAAACCAGGTGGTTCTTTTTCACGTTGCTGTGTTTTGAAGCTGGGCACACAGCAACAAGGACTAGGCAGAAGGAAAAAAGACGAGAACTCCAAACAACCCTGACACTATCTATTCTGGGCCACATTAGCCAATGGGCAGTATAAGGCCTCAATGAAGAAAGTTGGGGTGATTTCACCCTAACACTGCTTGCAGCCTCCTCTCTTCTCAGTTTCCCACCAGAACTGGCCATAATATGAGGCTATACCAGGATCTAAATGAACAGAAAGGAGCCCAGCACACTCTCCCTGCTCAAAATGGGCCGCGGCCAATCAATTCTGATGGCTTTGGTGAAAAAGGCTTGCAAAGAATGGAAAGGGCTAGAGTGAGCCACACCAGTGACAGGAGGAAATATGAAAGGCTGTAAATGGATGAGGTTTATTTGAAAACCAAGCAAGCAGGGAATTGTGAATGAAAAAAATAAAATAAGCAGAGATCCTCACACAATTCTGTTTTTTAGTATGCCTTGAGAATTGGCTTGGACATGGACGGAACATTTTCTCGGTTAATTAAAGTGTCTTTTGCATGCAATCAACTGCACAAATCGTAAGCTGCCAAGTTAACTTTTTCCTATAGTAAGAATGCAGTGCTGATAAAATCCCTGTGGAGAACATGAATACTAGAAAATCTGGGGATCTGTATGTATGGAAACCAAAACACACACCCCAAGACACAGTGACCACGGCACTGCATGAATTCACGGAACACCTGGGACAGTCCCATGCACAGGATCCCATCCCACCTTCAGAGAATGCAGTTGCACCCAGGGACTGCAGAATGTGATCATTGTTCCTTATCTGGTAAAATGATTTCTCCTACGGCTGCCTACATCCGATTTCACAACCGGAAGCTCAACTCAGGCTGCCCGTCTACAGGAAAGCCAGTGACACAGTGCCACATTCCCTATCTTCTGGATTACTCACCGGTATGACAGGGGTTCCCCAACACTTACCGGCTTGCTGCAGTCCCAGAGATTCCTGTAATGACAAAAAATAAATTGTTATGAGCATCAGACCATGCTGTGTCCTTACTTTCCCACCCTCAAAGAAACCCAAAAGAAGAACAGAGCACACCAACTCACACTAAAGACAAGGTTTCTGGGACGATGTTGCTTTCGAACCATGTTGCTTGGACATTAAGTGATCTTTGGCCCAAAAAGAAAACAGACCTGCTGAGGCAAAAGCTTGAGACCACACAGTGTGTGGTTGATGCTGTCATTTTCTCCCACTATCTTAATCAAGTCTCAGTCAAGAAGGGCCTCTTGCTCAAAACTCCCCCAATGAAGGGAATTCTGTAACTCATCTACACTTTATATGGCAAAATTCTCATATCTTATATAAGATTCTCTGATCCCAATTCAAGAAGATAAAGTCAAGAAAGCAACTCTTTCACTCAGACACATTCTGTGGCCTGATAATCACATCCCATTGTACCTTGTCCTCTGCAGCATTCATGGAAGTGTCTTCCTGCTGAAGAGCAGGCCCTAGAAGGATGCAAAGTGACCATCAGCAACTTGGTGGCATTGCTCATTGACAATTTAGGGACATGCTATGATTTGGGTGAGGGAGGAGGGTGGCAGGAAAATGACAGGAGCAGAAAAGAAAGAAAATCAGGGCCTTTAGGTTTGCAGCTCCAGGCCACCACAATGTAAAATATTCTATCTCAAACATGGCACACCACCTAGGGCAGGCTATGTTTCCCTGCAGCTTCTCAGGACTCCTCCTTTCTAAATCTGACTTGTGCCATCTTCCCCTCCCTTCTTCACCCCTTGAAAAATCATTTCCTCTCACAATTCACAAGTGGTCCTGCTCTGGCCATCACCACATCTACAAGACTTTATACTTGATAAGGAACAACCTTGCTTCAGAGACAATATTACATACTGGCCAACATATGTTATGGTATTTATTTATTTATTTACTTATTTGTATTTCCTTTCTAACAATTTTTATTTTAGAAGATAATAGTGCTATTGTATTTATTAATCCTAAGTAAAAAGTTAAACCAAAATATGAAAATGCTCAAAGATCCCATCATTTCAAGAATATCCCTAATCAGCATGTGGTATTTGTCTTTACACTCTTTATTTTCATCGCATCACGTGTGTTACACAGAGTCTGTTGCTGATCATACTCACACAGGCTCCAGGACTGGGACAGCCCTTCTTGAGTGGCACAAGGTGGGACGCTGATCCTCTCTAACCCAGCTGTGCAGAAGAATCTAGCTACACAAGGACCAGTGGTCAGGTGACTGACAGAAGCTATTCTTTGTGCCACCACAGGGAGATCAAGCCAGGCAACTACCCTCAAGTGTCTGACCTAACACTCAAGTTCGTCCCTACCGATCATGTGATCTCTGGGCCAACCTGAACATTTCATGAACACACTCCTGTTCACTATCTCACTAATTGTTGGTGGGGCCCCTGCCATCAATACACAGAAACATGGAGAAAACAAGAAACAAAGCTGCTCCTCTATCCATGCTTTTAGAATGATGGCCGATATTCAGGCCAGCCATGAAGTCGGAGCTCATCTCTGCCTTCAGATGAGGCTTGAACACTCTGGCCTTGCCCAGGTGGTGGTGTAGAACTCACTCTCCTGATGTTGCACCTTGGTTTCCCCTCCACCTTCATGGCTTTGCTGACCTCACTCCTTCCTTCCATTCCTCTAAATGACGTTTTCTGGCAGGCTCAGGCAAAGGCCACAGACTGCTATCTCTCTCTCTCACTGAGAAACCTGGGCAGCTGTCTATCAATTCTTAGACCCTCAATGTTGCTAACGCTGATCTCAACCTTTAATCCCTCATAGCAGAAAGTCCACTGGGTGCCAAACAACATCATCATCAACAACAATAATAACAACAAAACGTAGCAAAAGCAAAGAATATTCTAGGGATTAGAGATATAGAAGAATTAAGTAACAAGGAGATGGCTTCTGAGGTTAGTGAGAAACATTTTAAAATCACAAATGCCTCGGTGTTTTAAAATGCAGGATAAATACTGACACCTACACAGCTATCAAATCCAATTTAAATATAATAAGTTTCCACCAAATGCATGTTACAAGAAAGAAACGCAAGCTATACTTTGGCTCAGCTGCTATTCATTTTTAACGAAAACCCACTGCTTTCCCTTTCTGTTTGCAAGGGACTTCAGAGGAAAGCAAGAACATTTCTCAAGAATGGGTGCAACGGGGACCTCATGGGGCCTCTGTGGTTCCATAGCCATCTTTCTTTTTCTAAACCTGCAAAGCATGACCAGCCTCCATCCTGCTACGAAGGCAAATGCTCACCCTGACTCTCAGACCCTGTGAAAACCACGTGGCTGTCTTTTCTCTTTGCTGTGATCCTCAGCCGAGCACGCAGCAGCCAGGACTAGGCTGAGAGAGAAAAGGCTGGAACTACAGATATCGCTGGCACTCTCTATTCATGGCCATATTAGCCAATAGGCAGTATAAGGCCTCAATGAAGAAACTTGGGGTGATTTCACCCTAACCCTGCCTGAAGCCTACTCTCTTACCAGTTTCCCACCAGAACTGGCCATAGCATCAGGCTGTACCAGGGTATAAATGCACAGAAACAAGCCCCGGCCCATTCTCCCTGATCAAGATGGGCCATGGATGACCCATTCTGAGGGCTTTAGTGGAAAAGCCTTGTGAAGAACAGACATGGCTAGAGTGAGCCACTCCGGTGACAGGAGGAAACAAGAAAGCCTGTAAATGGATGAGGTTTATTTGAAAACCAAGCACAGCAGGGAATTGTGAATGAAAAAAATAAAATAAGCAGAGATCCTCACACAGTCCTGTTCTTTTGGCACGCCTTGAGAATTGGCCTGGGTATGGATGGAACATTTTCTGGGTTAAAGCACCTTTTGCATGCAATCAACTGCACTCATAGTAAGCTCCCAGGTCGACTTTTTCCTGTGCCTATAGTAAGAATGCAGTGCTGATAAAATCCCTGTGGAGAACGTGAATACTAGAAAACCTGAGGATCTGTATGTATGGAAACCAAAACACACAACCCAAGACACAGTGACCATGGCAGTGCATGAATTCACAAAAGACCTGGGCCAGTCCCATGCACAGGATCCCACCCCACCTTCAGAGAACCCAGTTGCACCCAGGGACTGCAGAATGTGACCATTGTTCCTTATCTGGTAAAATCATTTCTCCTGCAGCTGCCTACGTCTGCTTTCACAACAGGAAGCTCAACTCAGGCTGCCTGTCTACAGGAAAGCCAGTGACACAGTGCCACATTCCTCATCTTCTGGATTACTTACTGGTATGACAGGGGTTCCCCAACACTTACTGGCTTGCTGCAGTCCCACAGCTTCCTGTAATGACAGAAAATAAACGGTTATGAGCATCAGACTATGCTGTGCCCTGACTTTCCTGTACTCAAAGAAACCCAAAAGAACAGAGCACACTGACTCATGCTAAAGACAAGGTTTCCGGGACAATGTTTCTTTCCAACCATGTTGCTTGGACATTAAGTAATTTTTGTCCCAAAAACACAACAGACCTGCTAAGGCAAAAAGCTTGAGACCACACAGTGTGTGGTTGATGCTGTCATTTTCTCCCACTGTCTTAAATAAAGTCTTAGTCAAGAAGGGACTCTCGGGCAGACCTGGGGAAGATGGCCGAATAAGAACAGCTCAGGATTGCAGCTCACAGTGAAAGCGCAGAGGGTGAGTGGACGCTGCATTTCCAGATGGATTTTTACTGCCCACAAACCAGGAGATTCCCAGGTAGAGGAGCACCACGGGTTGCCAGCGGCTGTTTTTCTGGCACGGATGTTTTGGCCGCCACGGCTGCTTTGCAGGCAACCAGCGTGGCGGTTCTCCGTACAAAAAACAGTGGTCTGGGTGCCCTCTTAGCTGGTGATTAGAGCTCCAGGAAGGCAGATGGCCCATTCATCTGATTTAAAAGGGGACTGAAATAGGGAGCCAGGCCAGGAGATTCCTGAGAAAAAAAAACCACCAGGAATCTCAGCACCACTGTTTCAGCCGGCACAGTGAGTCGCCGC
>NW_016108223.1:36570-38949 GCF_001604975.1 Cebus imitator | reverse complement strand
GAAACTCAAAAACAAAGCCCTAACTCCCTGGGACAGAGCATTTGGGAAAAAATAAAAAAGGGAGTTTATGAGTTCTGCTGCAGAAGACTTAAACATACCTGCCCAGCAGCTCTGAATGAACAACGGAGCTCACAGCTCAGCACTGGAGCTCCAATAAAGGACAGACTGTCTCCTCAAGCAGCTCCCTGACCCCATATATCCAGAGTCTCTTCATAGAAGAGAGAACAGACTGACATTTGGCGGGTATCCGTCTGAGTTAAAGATCACAGAAGAAGGAACTGGTAACAACCCTTACTGTTCTGCAGCTGCTGCAGGTGATCCCCAGGAAAGCAGGGCCTGGAGCCGACCTCAGCAGTCCTTCAGCAGAGGGGCCAGACTGTTAGAAGGAAAACTAAGAAACAGAAATAACTTCATCATCCGCAAACTTGAAGTTCACTCAGAGGCCCAATCTGAAAGTCAGCAACTACAAAGACAACAGGTGGATAAATCCACAAAGATGGGAAGAAACCAGCACAAAACGGATGAAAACACCCAAAACCAGAACACCTCTCCTCCTAAAAGGGATCACAACCCCTCATCAGCAAGGGAACAAAATTGGATGGAGAATGAGTGTGATGAAATGACAGAATCAGACTTCAGAAGGTGGGTAGTAAGAAACTTCTGTGAGCTAAAAGAACATGTTCTAACCCAATGCAAAGAAACTAAGAACCTTGAAAAAAGATTTGACGAAATGCTAATGAGAATGGACAACTTAGAAAGGAATATAAGTGAATTGATGGAGCTGAAAAACACAACACGAGAACTTCACGAAGCATGCGCAAGTGTCAACAGCCAAACTGACCAAGCAGAAGAAAGGATATCAGAGGTTGAAGATCAACTCAATGAAATAAAACGAGAAGGCAAGAATAGATAAAAAAGAGTAAAAATGAATGAACAATGTCTCCAAGAAATGTGGGACTATGTGAAAAGACATAATCTACGTTTGATAGGTGTACCTGAATGTGATGAAGAGAATGAATTCAAGCTGGAAAATACTCTTCAGGATATTATCCAGGAAAACTTCCCCAACCTAGCAAGGCAGGCCAATATTCAAGTCCAGGAAATACAGACAACACCACAAAGGTATTCCTCAAGAAGAGAAATCCCAAGGCACATAATCGTCAAATACACCAGGTTTGAAATGAAGGAGAAAACGCTAAGGGCAGCCAGAGAGAAAGGTCGGGTTACCCACAAAGGGAAGCCCATCAGACTCACAGCAGACCTCTCAGCAGAAACCCTACAAGCCAGAAGCGGGGGGGCAATATTCAACATCCTTAAAACAAAAGAACTTTCAACCCCAAATCTCATATCCAGCCAAACTAAGCTTCATAAATGAAGGAAAAATAAAATCCTTGCCAACAAGCAAGTACTCAGAGATTTCGTCACCACCAGGCCTGCTTTACAAGAGCTCCTGAAAGAGGCTCTACACATAGAAAGGAACAACCAGTACCAGCCACTCCAAAAACATACCAAATGGTAAAGAGCATCAACACAATGAAGAATCTGCATCAACCAACGGGCAAACAGCCAGCTAGCATCAAAATGGCAGTATCAAATTCACAAATAACAATACTAACCCTAAATGTAAATGGACTAAATGCACCAATCGAAAGGCACAGATTGGCAAATTGGATAAAAACCCAAAACTCATCGGTGTGCTGTATCCAGGAAATCCATCTCATGTGCAAGGATACACAAAGGCTCAAAATAAAGGGATGGAGGAAGATTACCAAGCAAACGGAGAGCAAAAAAAAGCAGGAGTTGCAATATTCATCTCTGATAAAATAGACTTTAAAGCAACAATGATGAAAAGAGACAAAGAAGGACATTACATAATGGTAAAAGGACCAATGCAACAAGAAGAGCTAACGATCCTAAATACATACGCACCCAATACAGAGCATGCAGATACATAAGGCAAGTTTTTCATGACTCACAAGGAGACTTAGACTCCCACACAAAAATAGCGGGAGACTTTAACACCCCATTGTCAATATTAGACAGATCAACGAGACAGAAAATTAACAAGGATATCTAGGACTTGAACTCAGATCTGGAACAAGCAAATCTCAGAACTCTCCACCCCAAATCCACAGAATATACATTTTTCTCAATACCACATCACACCCACTCTAAAATTGACCACATAATTGGAAGTTAAACACTCCTCAGCAAATGCAAAAGAACGGAAATTATAACAAACACTCTCTCAGACCACAGTGCAATTCAGTTAGAACTCAGAATGCAGAAACTAACTCAGAACCACACAGCTTCATAGAAACTGAACAACAGGCTCTTGAATGTTGACTGTATAAACAAGGAAATGAAGGCAGAAATAAA
>NW_016108223.1:9190-36554 GCF_001604975.1 Cebus imitator | reverse complement strand
AAAAAAAAAAAAAAAAAAAAAAAACCTCAAAACCCAGCAGAAGACAAGAAATACCTAACATCAGAGCAGAACTGAAGGAGATAGAGACACAAAAACCCTTCAAAAAGTCAATAAATCCAGGAGCTGGATTTTCGAAAAGATCAACAAAATAGACAGACCACTAGCCAGATTAATAAAAAAGAAAAGAGAGAATAACCAAATTGATGCAATAAAAAACGATAAAGGAGGTATCACCACAGATTCCACAGAAATTCAAAAAATCATCAGAGATTATTACAAAAACTCTATGCACATAAACAAGTAAACCTGGAAGAAATGGATAAATTCCTGGACACTTCCTTCCTCCCAAGCCTAAATCAGGAAGAAGTTGAAACCCTGCATACACCAACAACAAGGTCTGAAGTTGAAGCAGCAATTAAGAGCTTACCACCCAAAAAAATCCCATGTCGAGATGGGTTCACAGCCGAATTCTACCAGACATACAAAGAGAAGCTGGTACCATTCCTTCTGAAACTATTCCAAATAATCCAAAAATAGAGAATCCTTCCCAAATCATTTTATGAGACCAACATCATCCTGATACCAAAACCCAGCAGAGACTCAACAAGAAAAGAAAACTTCAGGCCAATATCCATGACGAACATAGATGCAAAAATCTTCAACAAAATACTGGTAAGCCAATTGCAACAGTACATCAAAAAGCTTATCTGCCATGAACAAGTAGGCTTCATTCCAGGGATGCAAGGCTGGTTCAACATAGGCAAGTCTATGAACATAATGCACCACATAAACAGAACCAAAGACAAAAACCTCATGATTATCTCAATGGATGCAGAGAAGGCCTTTGACACAATTCAACAGTGCTTCATGATAAAATTCCTCAATAAACTAGGTATTGACAGAACGTATCTCAAAATAATAAAAGCTATTTACTACAAACCAACAGCCAATAACATACTGAATGGGCAAAACCTGGAAGCATTCCCTGTGAAATCTGGCACTAGACAAGGATGCCCTCTCACCACTCGTATTCAATATAGTACTGGAATTTCTAGCCAGAGCAATCAGGCAAAAAAAGGAAATAAAGAGTATTCAAACAGGAAAGAAGGAAGTCAAATTGTCTCTATTTGCAGGTGACATGATTGTGTATCTAGAAGACCCCATTGTCTCAGCCCAAAAGCTCCTGAAACTGATAAGCAACTTCAGCAAAGTCTCAGTATACAAAATCAATGTGCAAAAATCACAAGCATTCCTATACAACAATAACAAACTTAAAGAAAGCCAAATCAAGAATGAACTGCCATTCACAATTGCTACAAAGAGAATAAAATACCTAGGAATACAACTAACAAGGAATGTAAAGGACCTCTTCAAGAAGAACTACAAGCCACTGCTCAATGAAATCAGAGAGGACACAAACAGATGGAGAAACATTCCATGTTCATGGTTAGGAACAATCAATGGCGAGAAAACGGCCATACTGCCCAAAGTAATTCACAGATTCAATGCTACCAATGACCTTCTTCACAGAACTGCAAAACACACCTTAGACTTCATATGGAACCAAAAGAGAGCCCGCATAGACAAGTCAATACTAAGCAAAAAGAATGAAGTGGGAAGCATCATGCTACCGGACTTCAAACAAAACTACAAGGCTACAGTAATCAAAACAGCACCGTACTGGTAGCAAAACAGAGATACAGACCAATGGAACAGAACAGAGGCCTCGTAGGCAACACAACATATCTACAACCATCCAATCTTTGACAAACCTGACAAAAACAAGCAATGGGGAAAGAATTCCCTGTTTAATAAATGGTGTTGGGAAAACTGGCTAGCCATGTATAGAAAGCAGAAACTGGATTCCTTCCTGACACCTTACACTAAAATTAACTCCAGATGAATTAAAGACTGAAACATAAGACCTAACACCATAAAAACCCTAGAAGAAAATCTAGGCAAAACCATTAAGGACATAGGCTAGAGCTTCATGACCAAAAGACCTAAAGCATTAGCAACAAAAAGCCAAAATAGACAAATGGGACTTATTCAAACTCCACCGCTTCTGCACAGCAAAAGAAACAGTCATTAGAGTGAATTGGCAACCAACAGAATGGGAAAAAATTTTTGCAGTTTACCCATCTGACAAAGGGCTGATATCCAGAATTTACAAAGAACTAAAACAGATTTACAAGAAAAAAACAACCAGCCCATTCAAAAGTGGGCGAAGGATATGAACAGACACTTTACAAAAGAAGACATACATGAGGCCAACAAACATATGAAAAAATGCTCATCATCACTGGTCATTAGAGAAATGCAAATCAAAACTACATTGAGATATCATCTCACGCCAGTAAGAATGGCAATCATTAAAAAATCTAGAGACAACAGATGCTGGAGAGGATATGGAGAAATAGGAAGACTTTTACACTGTTGGTGGGAGTGTAAATTAGTTCAACCATTGTGGAAGACAGTGTGGCGATTCCTCAAGGACCTAGAAATAGAAATTCCATTTGACCCAGCAATCCCATTACTGGGTATATATCCAAAGGATTATAAATTGTTCTACTATAAGGACATATGCACACAAATGTTCATTGCAGCACTCTTTAAAATAGCAAAAGACCTGGAACCAACAAAAACGCCCATCGATGATAGACTGGATAAGGAAAATGTGGCACAAATACACCATGGAATATTATGCAGCCATCAAAAATGATGATTTCGTGTCCTTTATAGGGACATGGATGAACCTGGTAACCATCATTCTCAGCAAACTGACACAAGAACAGAAAATCAAACACCGCATGTTCTCACTCATAGGCGGGTATTGAACAATGAGAACACATGGACACAAGGAGGAAAGCACTACACCCTGGGGTCTGTTGGGGAAAAACGGGGGAGAGACAGTGAGGCGTAGGGAGTTGGGGAGAGACAGCATGGGGAGAAATGCCAGATATAGGTGAAGTGGAGGAAGGCAGCAAATCACACTGCCATGTGTGAACCTATGCAAGAATCTTGCATGTTCTTCGCATGTACCCCAATACCTAAAATGCAATAAAAAAAGAAGGGACTCCCGCTCAAAACTCCCCCTCTACCAAGAGAAATCGGTAAGTCATCTACAGTTTATATGGTAAAATTCTCATATCTTATGTAGGATTTTCTGATCCCACTTCCAAAAGATAAAGTCAGGAAACCAACTGTTTCACTCAGACACATCCTGTGGCCTGACGATCACATCCCATTGTACCTCGTCCTCTGCAGCATCCACAGAAGTGTCTTCCGGCTGAAGAGCAGGCCCTAGAAGGATGCAAAGTGACCATGAGCAATTTGGAGGCATTGCTCGTTGACATCAGGGGCATGCCATGATTTGGGTGAGGGAGGAGGATGGCAGGAAAACGACAGGAGCAGAAAAGAAAAGGAATCAGGGCCTTTGGTTTTGTAGCTCAAGGTCACCACAATGCGAAACAGTCCATCTCAAACATGGCACACCACCCAGGACAGACTATGTTTCCCTGCAGCTTCTCATTACCATCTGACCTGAGCCATCTTGCCCTCCCTTCTTCATTCCTTGCAAAGTCATTTCCTCTCACAATTCACAAGTGGTGCTGCTCTGGCCATCACCCACCTACAGGATTTTGTACTTCATAAGGAACAACTGTGCCTCAGAGACAATATAACATTCTGTCCAACATATGCTGTGGTATTTATTTATTTATTTACTTACTTATTTATATTTCTTTTCTATCAATTTCTATTTTAAAAGATAATACTGCCGTTGTATTTATTAATCGTAAGTAAAAAGTTAAACCAAAACATCAAAATGCTCAATGATCCTATCATTTTAAGAATATTCCTAATCAGCATGTGGTATTTGTCTTTCCACTCTTTATTTTCATCCCCTCCTGTGTGTTACAAGGAGTCTGTTGCTGATCATACAAACACAGGATCCAGGACTGGGACAACTCTTCTTGAGTGGCACAAGTGGGACGCTGATCCTCTCTAATCCAGCCGTGCAGAAGAACCTAGCCACACAAGGGCCACCTGTCAGGTGACTGCCAGAAGCTATTTTTTGTGCCACCACAGGGAGATCAAGCCAGGCAACTACCCTCAAGTGTCTGGCCTAACCCTCAAGTTCGTTCCTACCGATCATGTCATCTCTGGGCCAAGCTGAACATTTCAGAAACACACTCCTGTTCACTTTCTCACTAATTCTTGGTGGGTACCCTGCCATCAACACACACAAAAAAATGGAGAAGACAAGAAATAAGGCTGCTTTTGTGTCCATGCTTTTAGAATGATGGCCAATATTCAGGCCAGCCATGAAGTCGGAGCTCATCTCTGCCTTCAGATGAGGCTTGAACATTCTAGCTGTGCCCAGGTGATGGTGTAGAACTCACTCTCCTGATGCTGCACTTTGGTTTCCCCTCCACCTTCATGGCTTTCCTGTCCTCATTCCTTCCTTCTATTCCTCTAAATCATGTTACCTGGCAGGCACAGGCCAAGGCCATGCCTGCTCTCTCTCTTTCTCACAGACAAACCTTGGAAGTTGCCTATGAATTCCTAGAGACTCAATGTTGCTAACGCTGATGTCAACCTTTAATCCCACACAGCAGAAAACCTACGGGGTACCAAACAGCAACATCAACAACAACAATAATAACACCAAAATGTAACAAAAGCAAAGAATCTTCTAGGGATTAAAGAGGAATAGGGGAATTGGGCAGATGGCTTCTGAGGTTAGCTAGAAACATTTTTAAATCACAAATGCCTGTGTTTTAAAATGTGGGATAAACACTGACACCTACACACCTATCAAATCCAATTTAGATAGAGTAAGTTTCCACCAAATGCATATTCCAAGAATGAAACTCAAGCTATACTTTGGCTCAGCTTATACATATATTTAACCAAAATCCACTGCTTTCCCTTGCTGTTTGCAAGGGACTTCAGAGGAAAGCAAGAACATTTCTCAAGAGTGGGTACAACGGGGACCTAATAGAGCCTCTGCGGTTTCACAGCCAAGTTTCTTTTCCTAAACGTGCAAGGCATGACCAATCCATCCTGCTAGGAAGGCAAGTGTTAACCCTGCCTCTCAGACCCTGTGCAAACCACGTGGCTGTCTTTTCTCTTTGCTGTGTTCCTGTCCGAGCACACGCAACCAGGACTAAGCAAAGGGAGGAAAGGCTGGAACTCCACATATCCCTGACACTCTCTATTCTTGGCCATATTAGCTGATGGGCAGTATAAGGCCTCAATGAAGAAAGCTGGGGTGATTTCACCCTAACTCTGCTTGCAGGTTCCTCTCTTCTCAGTTTCTCACCAGAACTGGCCATAGCTTTAGGCTGTACCAGGGTCTACATGCACAGAAAGGAGCTCGGCTCACTCTCCCTATTCAAGATGGGCCATGGACGATTAATTCTGAGGGCTTTGGTGGAAAAGGCTTGTGAAGATTGAAAGCGGCTAGAGTGAGCCACTCCGGTGACAGGCGGAAACAGAAAAGCCTGTAAACGGATCAGGTTTATTTGAAAACCAAGCACAGCAGGGAATTGTGAATGAAAAAAATAAAATGAGCAGAGATCTTCAAACAGTTCTGTTCTTTTGGTACACCTTAATAATTGGCCTGGGTATGGATGGAACATTTTCTGGGTTAAAGCACCTTTTGCATGCAATCAACTGCACACATCGTAAGCTCCCAAGTTGACTTTTTCCTGTGCCTATTGTAAGAATGCAGTGCTGATAAAATCCCTGTAGAGAACGTGAATACTAGAAAATCTGAGGATCTGTATGTATGGAAACCAAAACACACAACCCAAGACACAGTGACCATGGCACTGCATGAATTCACAAAAGACCTGGGACGGTCCCATGCACAGGATCCCACCCCACCTTCAGAGAATGCAGTTGCGCCCAGGGACTGCAGAATGTGACCATTGTTCCTTATCTGGTAAAATCATTTCTCCTGCAGCTGCCTACGACCACTTTCGCAACAGGAAGCTCAACTCAGGCTGCCTGTCTGGAGGATAGCCTGTGACACAGTGCCACATTCCTCATCTTCTGGATTACTCACCGGTATGACAGGGGTTCCCCAACACTTACTGGCTTGCTGCAGTCCCACAGCTTCCTGTAATGACAGAAAATAATTTCTTATGACCCTCAGACCATGCTGTGTCCTTACTTTCCTGCCCTCAAAGAAACCCAAAAGAACCGAGCACACTGACGCATGCTGCAGACAAGGTTTTTGAACGATGTTTCTTTCCACCATGTTGCTTGGACATTAAGTGAATTTTGTCCTAAAAAGACAACAGACCTGCTAAGGAAAAAAAGCTTGCCACCACAGTGTGTGATTGATGCTGTCACTTTCTCCCACTGTCTTAAATCGAGTCCCAGTCAAGAAGGGACACTTGCTCAAAACTCCCCCAACCAAGCGAATTCTGTAAGTCATCTACAGTTTACATGGTAAAATTCTCGTATCTTATATAAGATTCTCTGATCCCAATTCAAGAAGATAAAGTCAAGAAAGCAACTGTTTCACTCAGAGACATCCTGTGGCCTGACAATCACATCCCATTGTACCTCGTCCTCTGCAGCATCCACAGAAGTGTCTTCCTGCTGAAGAGCAGGCCCTAGAATGATGCAAAGTGACCATCAGCAACGTGGTGGCATTGCTCATTGACAATTCAGGGACATGCCATGATTTGGGTGAGGGAGGAGGGTGGCAGTAAAATGACAGGAATAGAAAACAAAGGGAATCAGGGCCTTTGGGTTTGTAGCTCCAGGCCACCACAATGTGAAACAGTCCATCTCAAACATGGCACACCACCCAGGGCAGGCTATGTTTCCTGCAGCTTCTCAGGACTATCTGACCTGAGCCATATTGCCCTCCCTTCTTCATCCTTTGCAAAGTCATTTCCTCTCACAATTCACAAGTGGTGCTGCTCTGGCCATCACCCATCTACAGGATTTTGTACTTCATAAGGAACAACCTTGCTTTAGAGACAATGTAACATTTTGGCCAACATATGCTATGGTATTTATTTATTTATTTACTTATTTATATTTCCTTTCTAACAATTTTTATTTTAGAAGATAATAGTGCTGTTGTATTTATTAATCCTAAGTAAAAAGTTAAACCAAAACATCAAAATGCTCAATGATCCTATCACTTCAAGAACATCCCTAATCAGCATGTGCTATATGTCTTTCCACTCTTTATTTTCGTCTTTTCATCACCTCATGTGTGTTACATGGCGTCTGTTGCTAATCATACTCACACAGGCTCCAGAACTGGGACACCCCCTGTTGAGTGGCACAAGGTGGGACTCTGATCCTAACCCAGCTATGTATAAGAATCTAGCTACACAAGGACCGCCTGTCAGGTGACTGCCAGAAGCTATTCTTTGTGCCACCACAGGGAGATCAAGTGGGATAAACTACCCTCAAGTGTCTGTCCCAACCCTCAAGTTCGTTCCTACTGATCATGTCATCTCTGGGCCAAGCTGAACATTTCAGGAACACACTCTTGTTCACTGTCTCACTAATTGTTGGTGGCGACCTGCCATCAACACAGAGAAACATGGAGAAGACAAGAAACAAAGCTGCTCCTCTGTCCATGCTTTTAGAATGATGGCCGATATTCAGGCCAGTCATGAAGTTGAAGCTAATCTCTGCCTTCAAATGAGGCTTGAACATTCCGGCCTTGCCCAGGTGATGGTGTAGAAATTACTCTCCTGATGTGCACCTTGGTATCCCCTCCACCTTCATGGCTTTGCTGCCTCACTCCTTCCTTCTATTCCTCTAAATCATGTTTCCTGGCAGGCCAAGGCCATGGCCTGCTCTCTCTCTTTCTCACAGAGAAACCCGGGCAGCTGTCTATGAATTCTTTGAGCCTCAGCGTTGCTAACACTGATCTCAACCTTTAATCCCTCACAGCAGAAAGCCCACTGGGAGCCAAACATCATCATCATCAACAACAACAAAATGTAACAAAAGCAAAGAATATTCTAGGGATTAAAAATGAAAGGGTAATTGGGTAATGAGAAGATGGCTTCTGAGGTTAGTGAGAAACATTTTAAAATCACAAATGCCTCAGTGTTTTAAAATGTGAGATAAATACTGACACCTACACAGCTATCAAACCTGATTTAGATAAAATAAGTTTCGACCGAATGCATATTCCAAGAAGAAACTCAAGCTATACATTGTCTCAGCTGATATTCCTATTTAACGACAACACACTGCTTTCCCTTGTTGTTTGCATGGGCCTTCAGAGCAAAGAAAGAACATTTCTCAAGAGTGGGTGCAACGGGAACCTCATGGAGCCTATGCGGTTCCACAGCCATGTTTCTTTTTCTAAACCTGCAAGGCAAGACTAGCCTCCATCCTGCTAGGGAGCCAAGTGCTCACCCTGCCTCTCAGACCCTGTGCAAACCATGTTGCTGTCTTTTCTCTTTGCTGTGTTCCTCAGCCAAGCATACAGCATCCAGCACTAGGCTGAGAGAGAAAAGGTTGGAACTCCATGTATTCCTGGCGCTCTCTGTTCTTAGCCACATTAGCTGATGGGCAGTATAAGTCCTCAATGGAGAAAGTTGGAGTGATTTCACCCCAACCCTGCTTGCAGCCTCTTCTCTTCTCAGTTTCCCACCAGAACTGTCCATAGCATGAGGCTGTACCAGGGTATAAATGCACAGAAAGGAGCCCCGGCCCACGCTCCCTGCTCAAGACGGGCCGTGGATGATCAATACTGAGGGCTTTGGTGGAAAAGGCTTGTGAAGGACAGAAATGGCTAGAGTGAGCAACTCTGGTGACAGGAGGAAAACAGGAAAGCCTGTGAATGGATGAGGTTTATTTGACAACAACGTACAGCAGGGAAGTGTGAATGAAGAAAATAAAATGTGCAGAGATCCTCACACAATTCTGTTCTTTTCGTATGCCTTGAGGATTGGCATGGGCATTGACCGAATTTCTTTAAGGTTAATTAAAGTGTCTTTTGCGTGCAAAGTACTGCACACATCATAAGCTTAAAAGCTGATTTTTTCCTGTGCCTATAGTAAGTCTGCAATGGTAACAAAAATCTCTGTGGAGAATGTGAACACTAGTAAATCTGGGGATGTGTATGTACGGAAACCAACACACATCCCCCGAGACACAGTGACCATGGCACCACATGAATTCAAAAAACACCTGGGCCAGCCCCATGCACAGGATCCCACCCCATCTGTAAAGAATGCAGTTGCTCCCAGGGACCACAGAATGTGGCCGTTGTTCCTTATCTGGTAAAATCATTTCTCCCATCGCTGCCTAAGTCCACATTCACAACAGGAAGCTCAACTCAGGCTACCTGTCTACCGGAAAGCCAGTGAGAAAGTGTCACATTCCTCATCTTCTGGATTATGCATCAATATGACAGAGGTTCCCCAACACTTACCCGCTTGCTGCAGTCCCAGAGCTTCCTGTAATGACAGAAAATAAATTGTTATGAGCATCAGACCATGCTGTGTCCTGACTTTCCTGCGCTTGGTGACATTAAAACACTAGATGGAAACCAGTGTTCAATTAAAGAAACTCAAAAGAGGAACAGAGCAAACCAACACATGCTAAAGACAAATTTTTCTTGGACGTTGTTTCCTTCCAACCATGTTGCTGGCCATTAAGTGATTTTCGTCCAAAAAGAAAACACACCTGCTAATGTAAAATGCTTCTGATCACACAGCGTGTGGTTGATGCTGTCATTTTCTCCCACTGTCTTAAATCAAGTCTCAGTCAAGAAGAGACTGTCGCTCAAAACTCCCCTAACCAAGGAAATTCTGTAAGTCTTCTACAATTTATATGGTAAAAATCTCATATCTTATATAAGATTTTCTGATCCTAATTCTAGAAGACAAAGTCAAGAAAGTAACTGTTTCACTGAGACCCCTAACATTCATATCCCATTTTACCTGGTTCTCTGCAGAGTCCCCAGAAGGGTCTTCCTGCTGAAGAGCAGGCCCTACAAGGATGCAAAGTGACCATGAGCTCCTTGGTGGTGTTGCTCAATAACAATTCAGGGGCAGGCCATGATGTGGGTCAAAGTGGAGGGTCACAGGGAAAGGACAGGAGCAGAAAAGAAAAGGAATCAGCGCTTTTGGGTTTGTAGCTCCAGGCCACCACAATGTGAAATAGCCCGTCTCAAACATGGCACAACACACAGGGCCGGCTGTGTTTCCCAGCAGCTTCTCAGGGCTCCTTCTTTCTAATCTGACCTAAGCCATCTTGCCCTCCCTTCTTCATCCCTTCCAAAGTCATTTCCTTCCACAATTCACAAGTAATGTGGCTCTGGCTATGACCCCATCTCAAAGACTTTGTATTTGATAAGGAACAACCTTGATTCAGAGGCAATACTACATTCTGGCCAACATATGCTATGGTATTTATTTTTACTTTCTAACAATTTGTAAGGGATAACAGTGATACTGTATTAATCCTTATTAAAAAGTTAAAACAAAATATGAAAATATTCAATGATCCTATCATTTGAAGAAAACCCTTACTTAGCATGTGATATTTGTCTTTTCACTCTTTATTTCCATCAACTCATGTGTGTTACATGGGGTCCGTTGCTGATCATACTCACACTGGTTCCAGGACTAGGACAGCCCTTCGTGAGTGGTGGAAGATGGGACGCTGATCCTCTCTAACCCAGCTGTGCATAAGAATCTAGCTACACAAGCACCACCTGCACAGTCAGGCGACTGCCAGAAGCTATTCTTTGTGTCACCACAGGGACATCAAGCCGGGCAACTACTCTAAAGTGTCTGGCCTAACCCTCAAGTTCATCCCTGCTGATCATGTCATTGCTGGGCTAAGTTGAACATTTCATAAACTCACTCCATTTCACTGTCTCTCAGGAATTTCTGGTGGTGCTCCTGCCATCAACACACAGAAACATGGAGAAGACACGAAACAAAGTACCTCCTCTTTCGAGGCTCTTAGGAAGATGCCCGCCATTCAGACCAGTCATGGAGTTGGATATCACCTCCACCTTCAGATGAGGTTTGAACATTCCGGCCATGCCCAGGTGATGGTGTAGAACTCACCCTCCTGATGTTGCACCTTTGTTTCTCCTCCACCTCCATGGCTTTGCTGCCCTCACTCCTTCCTTCTATTCCTCTAAATCATTTTTCTTGGCGGACCCAGGCCAAGGCCATAGTCTGCTCTCTCTCTCATAGACCAACCTGGGCAGCTGTCTATGAATTCTTAGAGCCATAATGTTGCTAACTCTGATCTCAACCTTTAATCACTCACAGCAGAAAGCCCACTGGGTACCAAACAACAACAGCAGCAACCAAAAAAAAAAATAACAAATTGAGGCTTCATCAAAATTAACCATTTTTTTGTGCCACAAAGAACATCATCAAGCAAAAAAAAAAAAAAAAATAACAAAAGCAAAGAATATTCTAGATATTAAAGAGGACTAGGGGAATTGGGTTATGAGGAGGTGGCTTCTGAGGTTAACATGAAACATTTTACAATCACAGAAGCCTCAGTGTTTTAAAATGTGGGATAGGTACTGACACCTACACAGCCATCAAAGTCGATTTATATACAGTAAGTTTCCACCAAATGCATACTCCAAGAAAAGAACTCAAGCTATACTTCGGCTCAATTGATATTCATATTTAAAGAAAACCCACTGCTTTCACTGGTTTTTCCAAGGGTCTTCAGAGGTAAACAAGAATCTTCGTCAAGAGTGGGTTCAACGGGGACCTCACGGAGCCTCTGCAGTTCCACAGCCATATTTGTTTTTCCCCACCTGCAACGCATGACCACCCTCCATCTTACTAGGATGGCAAGTGCTCACCCCGCCTCTCAGACCCTGTGCACACCATGTGGTTCTCCTTTCACGTTGCTGTGTTTCTGTGCTGAGAACACAGGAACCACAACCAGGCTGAGGGAGAAAAGACCGGAACTCCACATGACCTTGGCACTATCTATTCTGGGCCACATTACCTGATGGGCAGTATGATGCTTGAATGAAGAAAGTTGGGGTGATTTCACCCGAACCCTGACTGCAGGCTCCTCTGCTCTGAGTTTCCCACCAGAACTGGCCATAGCATAAGGCTGTACCAGGGTCTAAATGCACAGAAAGGGCCCCAGCCCACTATCCCTGCTCAGGATGGGCCATGGATGATCAATTCTGAGGGCTTTGATAGAAACGGCTTGTGAAGAACAGAAATGACTAGAGTGAGCCACTCCAATGCCAGGAGGAAATATGAAGGCCTGTAAACATGTGAGGTTTATTTGAAAACCAAGCACAGCAGGGATTAGTAAATGAAAAAATATAGTTAGAAGAGATCCTGACACAGTTCTGTTCTCTTGGTTCACCTTGACAATTAGCCTGGGTGTTGACAGAACTTCTTTTGGGTTAAAGGGTCCTTTGCGTGCAATCAACTGCACACATTGTAAGCTTACAAGTTTTTTCCTGTGCTGATAGTAAGACTACAGTGGTGACGAAAATCCCTGTGGAGAATGTGAACACTAGGAAATCTGGGGATATGTATATATGGAAACCAGCACATACACTCCAAGACACAGTGACCATGGCACTGCATGAATTCTCAAAACCTGGGCCAGCCCTGTGCACAGGATCCGACCCCACCTGCAGAGAATGCAGTTGCTCCCAGGGAAGGCAGAATGCGGCCGTTGTTCCTTATCTGGAAAAATCAATTCTCCCATCGCTGCGTAAGTCCTCATTCACAACAGGAAACTCAACTCAGGCTACTTGTCTACAGGAAAGCCAGTTAGACAGTGCCACGTTCCTCATCTTCTGGATTACAGTATGAGAGGTTCCCCAATACTTACCCACTTGCTGCAGTCCCACAGCTTCCTGTAATGACAGAAAATAAATTGCTGTGAGCATCAGACCACGTAGTGTCCTGACTTTCCTGCACTTGGTGACATTAAAACACTAGATGGAAACCAGTATTCAATCAGAGAAACCCAAAATAAGGACAGAGCAAACCGACTCATGCTAAAGACAAGTTTTTCTTGGACAATGTTTCCTTCCAACCATGTTGCTTGGCCATTAAGTGATTTTTGTCCCAAAAAGAAAACAGACCTAATGCAAAAAGCTTGAGACCACACATTGTGTGGCTGATGCTGTCATTTTCTCCCACTGTCTTAAATCAAGTCTCAGTTAAGAAGAGACTCTCTCTCAAAACTCCCCCAACCAAGGAAATTCTGTAAGTTATCTACGATTTATGTGGTAAAATCCTCCTATCTTATATAAGATTCTTTGATCCTAATTCAAAATGATAAAGTCAAGCAAGCAAGTGTTTCACTCACACACAGTATCTGACCTGACATTCATATCCCATTATACCTGATCCTCTGCAGCATCCCTGGAAGTGTCTTCCTGCTGAAGAGCAGGCCCTAGAAGGATGAAAAGTGACCGTCAGCACCTTGGTGTTGTTGCTCATTAACAATTCAGGGGCATGCCATGATGTGGGATAGGAGGAGGGTGGCAGGAAAAGGACAGGAGCAGAAAAGGGAATCAGGGCCTTTGGGTTTGTAGCTCCAGGCCACCACAACATGAAATAGCCCATCTCAAACACAGCACATGACACTGGGCAGGCTATTTTTCCCTGAAGCTTCTCAGGTCTCCTCCTTTCTAAGCTGACCTTAGCCATCTTGCCATCCCTTCTTCATCCCCTCCAAAGTCATTTCCACCCACAATCCACAAGTCGTGGTGCTCTGGCTGTGACTCCTGCTCACCCTGCCCCTGGGAAGACCCTTTCGTTCTCATTGCTGTGTTTCTGAGCCTACCACACAGCAACCATGACTAGGCTGAGGGAAAAAAGGCCAAAACTCTGCATGACCTGGGCACTATCTATTCTGGGCCATGTTAGCTGATGGGCAGCATCAGGCCTCAATGAAGAATGCTGTTGTGATTTCACGCCAACTCTGCTTTCAGGCTCCTGTCTTCTCACTTTCCCAACAGAACTAGCCATAGCATGAGGCTGTACCAGGGTTTAAATGCACAGAAGGAAGCCCCAGCCCACTCTCCCTGCTGAAGATGGGCCAAGGATGATCAATTCTGAGGGCTTTGGTATAAAAGGCTTGTGAAGAATGAAAATGGCTAGAGTGAGCCACTGCAATGCCAGGAGGCAATAGGAAGGCCTGTAAACAGGTGAGGTTTATTTGAAAACAAAATATAGTAGGGAATCGTGAATGAAAAAAATAAAATAAAATTAGCAGAGATCCTGACACAATTCTGTTCTTTTGGTATGCCTTTGGAATCGGCCTTGTCATTGACAGAACTTCTTTTAGGTTAATTAAAGTGTTCTTTGCATGCAATCAACTGCACACATTGTAAGCTTACAAGTTGATTTTTTCCTGTACCTATAGTAAGACTGCACCAGTAATGAGAATCCCTGTGGAGAATGTAAACACTAGTAAATCTGGGGATGTGTATGTGCAGAAACCAACACACACACTCCAAGACGCAGTGACCATGGCATCATATGAATTCACAAAGATGTGGGCCATCCCCATGGACAAGATCCCACCCCACCTTGAGACAACACAATTGCTCCCAGGGACTGTAGAATGTGGCCATTGTTTCTTATCTGGAAACATCATTTCTCCCATCACTGTCTAAGTCCTCATTTACAACAGGAAGCTCAACTCAGGCTGCCTGTCTACAGGAAAGCCAGTGAGACAGTGCCACATTCCTCATCTGGATTACTAATCAGTGACATTGGTTCCCCAGTACTTACCAGCTTGCTGCAGTCCTGCAGCTTCCTGTAATGACAGAAAATAAATTGCTATGAACATCAGACCATGCTGTGTCCTGACGTTCCTGCACTTGGTGACATTAAAAAACAAGATGGAAACCAGTGTTCAACCAATGAAACCCAAAAGAAGAACAGTGTAAACCAACTCATGCTAAGGACAAGGTTTTCTTGGCTGATGTTTCCTTCCAATCACGTTGCTTGGCCATTAAGTGATTTTTGTCGCAAAAGAAAACAGACCTGGTAAAGCAAAAACTTGTGACATCACAGTGTGTGATTGATGCTATCATTTTCTCCCACTGTTAAATCGAGTCTCGGTCAAGAAGAGATTCTCGATCAAAACTCCTCCAACCAATGAAATTCTGTAAGTCATGTACAATTTACATGGTAAATTTCTCATCTTATGTAAGATTCTCTGATCCCAATTCAAGAAGATAAAGTCAAGAAAGCAACTGTTTCACTCAGACACATCCTGTGGCCTGCCATTTATATCCCATTGTACCTTGTCCTCTGCAGCGTCCATGGAAGGGTCTTCCTGCTGAAGAGCAGGCCCTGGAAGAATGCAAAGTGACCATCAGCACCTTGGTGATGTTGCTCATTAACTATTCAGCAGCCTGCCATAATTTTGGTGAAGGAGGGAAAGGACATAGGTCATAGGGAAAGGATAGGAGCAGAAAGAAAGGGAATCAGGGCCTTTAGGTTTGTAGCTCCAGGCTACCACAATATTAAATAGCCCACCTGAAACACGGAACACCACACATGGCAGGCTGTGCTTCCCTGGGCTCTTCCTTTCTCATCTGACCTAAGCTATTTTGCCCTCCCTTCTTCATCCCTTACAGGGTCATTTTCTCCTAGAATCCACAAATGCTGCTGCTCTGGCTATTGCCCCATCTGAAAGATTTTGTACTTGATAAGGGACTACCTTGTTTCAGAAAGAGTATCAAATTCTAGCCAACATTTGCTATTGTATTTATTAACCCTTTAAGTTAAGCCAAAAGTTGGTGAGTCAATTAGCCTATAATTTAAAGATAACCGCTACTTAGCTTGTGATATTTGTGTTTTCACCCTTTTTTTCATCACCACTTGTGCGTGATATGGGGTCCATTGCTGCTGATCCTCACACTGGTTCCAGGACTGGGACAGCCCTTCATGAGTGGCAGCAAGTGGGGCACTGATCCCCTCTAACCGAGCTGTGCAGCAGAATCAGCAGAGGAGGTTGGCACCAGGCTAACAGCAAATTTGCTCCTTGAGATCTTGTTAGGTGCTGTGTCTACACTGAATTAGAGCATTTCTAGTGTTCATGATGACAATGTCACTAAATACAATAGGATATGTCCCTATATGTTCTCCTTTTTTCACCAGCAACTAAGAAATAGCCCATCACTTAAGACCAATGACCTGGCAGCTGTCTCTGTGTGTTTCATATTAATGACCACACCGAAGTCCACTGTACAATGAACCTACTCACACTCTGGGTCACCTGATCATTGAGACCATTCTACTGTGATTCACAGTGCTTGAGATCTTTATAGGCTAACATACTTCCACAAACACACATAGATGCTCGGATTTTCTGACAAGTTACACCAGGATCATGTGATAACTTCAGATTAGCAGCCCAGAGCATCAATCTCCCACCTATTCCCGAGTTTGTCTTTGCCATTTCCATTTAGGTGAGCAAAAGTTTTAAAAAAAATCATCTCTACATCATCTTCATATGAGGACTGGGGATATTAAACTCACCTTCAGCTACAGGTATGGTGGAGAATGAATGGATTGATATATGGAAAAATATAGTGGTAATTAAGTTTCATTTTTAGAATATTAATCTTTGTTTGTGCTTTGCACATGAGAACATGTTTTCTTGGGTAAAGCACACAAACTCGCAGAGACAGTCACAATCACTCTGCATTGACTCTATCCTCCATACTTCCCAACCCTGATGCACATCAACCACCCTCTTCTACCTAAATGCACTGTTCCTTCCAGGCACTAGAGTAGATGGTCCCAAATTTCTTGGCTGGAATCTTCACTTTTTAAGAGAAAACTGCTAGAACCTCATTTCTGGCAGGAAATTCAAACCAGAGTGGCTCTCCAGAAAAAGGAGGCAAGGAAGTGTCACCTTTCTCAACACTAGAATTTTTCCTTAGCATCAGGGTGATCCCAGAATACGTACTGCTTGTCTGTGTGACTGTATCCACCTGCATTTAGAGAATAAATGAAAACAGTATAAGGATCAGACCATGCTGTGTCCTGTATGCATAGGGTTTTTCTTTCTTTTCTTTTCTTAAGATGGAGTCTCACTCTATCACCCAGGCTGGAGTGCAGTGTCATAAACTCAGCTCACTGCCAACCTCCGCCTCCTGTGCTCAAGTGAACCTGCTGTTCCTCAGCCTCCCCAGTAGCTGAGATTAGAGCTGCTGGTCACCATGCCTGGCTAATTTTTCTATTTTTAGTAGAGATTGGCTTTCACCATATAGATCTTTTCTTTACTTGTTGACATTAGAAAAGCATATGGGAGATAGTGGTTGAGGCAATGGCTCCAAAATAAAGCCTACAACATAATACTGGAAAGGCACAAGATTTTTATGCAAGACTTTCAAGACTGTTTTGGTTGTACAGTTACAATTATTTAAGAAGAAAGATTTCCCCTAAAAAAAATGCTTGCTGCCATACAGTTCCTAACTGAAGGTGTTATCTAAGAATGTCATCTGAGATCATTTCTTACCTGGTAATGAACCCTCACATTTTCCCACAAAAAAATTCTGTAAGTCATCTATAATGTATGTGGTAAGATTTTCATATGTCAAAGCAAATAAAATTTTAAAAAAGCAAGAGCAACAAAATTTCCATCTTAGACAAAGAAAAAAGAACTTACCATGCGAATGCCTGGGACAGCCTCGGATGAAGGCTCCTGCATCAGGTCCTCATTGTGATCTAGGAAACACAGAGTAACTGTCAGCATGTCTGTTCCACTGAAGGAATCCCTTAGGCAACCTGGGGTGTTGGGGACAGGAGGCTGGTGTGTGTGAAGGAGGTAGGTTAAGAACAGAAACTTGGCTGCCACTGGGACACCTTCCTTGATGATGAGGAAAGGCAAATGAGACCATCAGGAAAGCCACAGATCAGGGCCTGGTTCTCTGGCTAAGACTCCCTCACCACTGTGAAATAGGCAGTGTTCACAGAAGGTGACACACAAATGCGCTGGTGATTCCATGACAGTGTCCCATCATCCCCCTGTGCAATTTGAGGCCTGGTAAATGTCCATTTTTTTTTTTTGTTCTTGAAATGTTATGTCATTCATCTTTCCTGGATATACATATGCTCCTCCTGCACTTATCCATTTTATTGGCTTTAAAATCATTATTGTGGCCAAAATACATTATATTTATTATTTTGATAATCAAGTGCACACTTCAGTGGCATTAGTACCATGCACAATTCTGTGCAGTAAACTAAAAATAATCCATATCCAGATGTCTTATTTTCTACCTTAGGAAACTAGAGAAAAAAGTGTAGTGTCATGTAAACTAGGCAACCCCCCTACCCCAAAATATAGCAGTATTTGCAGAAATCAATGTAATAGAATTAATAATAATAATAAAAAAAAAACACAAAACCAAAAGCTGCTTCTTAGAAAAGATCAATATAATTGGTAAACCTCCCGCCAGGCTAATCACAAAGAAAAGATAGAAGACAGTTTTTATTTCTTAAAGGAATGTAAACGATGATAGCTATCTTCCACGGGATGGCCTCTGGTATTCCATGAAGCACAGGACTAAACAGCAGAATAAAAAAATGAAAGTATAATGTTGGTTTAATAACCATTATATTATTACATTTATGTACATTTATCAAAAGAAAGTTTTATAAATTAACAGTCAATAAAAAACATTTTGGCTTTAAAAAGAAAAAAAAAAAGACACAATGTACAAATAATATAACTAAAAGAGGAATTATCCCTGATGATCCCATGAACATTAAGAAAATAAGAACAGAATAAGTTGAACAAATCTATGCCTGCAATTTGTTTTAGTGTAGGAGTGAAACTTTATTAAAAACTTCTAGAGAAGGATTGACAGGAAGGGCAGTACCCTTTGAAGAGAACCAAGCAGGCAACTTGCGAGTTTCAAGTGTCTATGCCCACTGATTTTCTAGCTTAGATGAAATGGACAAATGCCTTCAAAGGAAGCAACTACCATAACCATCCAAAGGAGAGACAGATAGTCTGGGTAGGCTTCTATCTATTATAGAATTAAATCACTAAGTAGTAACTTTAAGAAAACGTGCCCATTCAATTTTACGGTTGAATTCTACCTAACTCTTAAAATGGAAAATATAGTCTTACCAGCAAGTGATCAAAATTCTACGTATTTACCCAGCTGAATTTAAAAATTATGTTCATCGTAAAATGTGCCCAAGAATGTGGGCAGCTTTATTCATAATTGTCCAGACTGGAAGGAGCAGCTGAGATGGTCTTCAGGAGGTAAATGAACCAACTGACACTGTTCGACAAACCCAATAAGATATTATTCACTGACAAAAAATTTTAACCTGTTAAGTTTCAAAAAGATATACAAGATCTTACATGTATATTGCTAAGTAAAGTAAGTTAGTCATGAGGAAGTACATACTCTATGACTCTACCTCTATAAAATTCTGGAAAAGGAAACCTATGCAGGCAGTAAAATCATCCATGGTTTTCAGGAATCATCAGGAAAAAAGACAGGAATTAATAGGTGCAGCACAGGTTATGCTTAGGATGTGAAATTATTCTGCTAGGGTAACAAAGGACATTGTGAGTTTGTCAGAACCCATAGACCAGACAACACAGAATGAACCTTGATGCTAACCCTAGACTATTACTAATAAGAATGTATCACTATTGGCACAGTCATTGTCACAAGTGTTATCACACTCATGTAAGATGTCATCACAAAAAGGAACCTATGAAGGTGAGTATATGGAAATTTTCTGTACCACTTCCTCCATTTTTAGGTTAATTCAAAACAGTTTGAAGTGATGTCCATTACTTTACAAACCTGGCAACATTATCTCAGAAAAACATTCTTTTTACTTAATGTTTAACAATCAGCAAAATGTCTACAAGTTGAACTCAGGTGTTCTTTATCATTAAAAGTAAACCCAAATCAGGAATAAAAAGAAATACACCTTTACTCTGGTAGTTGTAGCACTAGTTATTGACTTAATACATTTAAATCTGCACACATAAAATAAAGAATATAGTGTAGCAATTTTATAATTGTCTGAAATGAGAGACACTGAAGAATCTAGAAATCGTATCATGAATGAACTGAATGACTGAATTTCCATTATACCTTCCATTGGTGCAACTCTAGGGTGTATACACCTGGGAAGCCAGCGACGGGAAATTCCCTTCTTACGCTTGCAGTGACAGACAGTGGATTCTTCACTGATCCCTGGATCCACTCTCCCATAGTGGATGGAACTCACTGGGAAATGAATTAAAATAAAGATAGCTGTTGATATCTTGCTGCAGAAGATCAGATAAATGAGCATTTATTTATTCACAGCTTAACTGTTTGATCCCATTGTTCATCTTCTGCAGAGCAAAGCCCCCTGAATCTGAGTTGGGCTTCAGAAAGAACTTGCACTGTGGGTTTCACTTATAACTGCAGGCAAATACCGTATTGAGATGAGACATTACAGAAAGGTAGTATATCGGAGTGACCAAGAGCATAGGATCTGGTAATGAGGTCTGAGCTCAAGGCCTTTTGAGAAGCTGCTCAAATCTGACGAAGTTCTATAGACCCCTCTGTGCCTCCACTCCCTGGTCTGAATGGGGAAATGTTGATAATGGCCTATGTTATGTTAAAAGGGTAAAAATAGTGAAGCGGACATAAAGCCTTACAAAGGTGGGTGCTTCCTAAGTGCCATAAAGTGCTCAACTATTTTATGTCTGGAAGAATAAGCCAAGCCCTTGGTAGTGGTAAACACAGAGAAGGCACTTGGGGGACTCCAGGACAGTGGAGGGTAAAATTTTCTTCATTCTTGACATGGGTCCATGTTTTAGAAGTTGTGAAAAATTTATGTTCTTTCCTGTGATGCTCACATCAGCCCAGAGACATGGGCAGAGCAGGAGGTGCCACCCAGAGTTAACAGTTCAATAAAGTGAAATAAAGAGATTTGAAGCAACCTGCCTTGAGTCATGACACTGATGAATGATAGATCTTGGACAAGCATTTGGTTGATTTTCTGGGGACAGAGATCCCTGAACACCTGAAGCCTCTAAATCGTAACCTGGACCCTGAACCTGGAGCATTTACCACTCCCTTTCTGATTCCTCCGGCACCAAGGGCTCTTCAGGAAGGTTGATGTCCTGGAAGAGGTGGCTGAATCCAGAGAAGAGTTCAACCCATTAAACACAACTCCTGTTTCTTGGTTTTAACTCCTAGGCTAAAATATGGCACTGCCCTCCAGTCTGGGCGATACAGTGAGACTCCATCTCAAACACACACACACACACAAAGCCTTTTTGGGGAACAAATTCAAATGTCTGTTCATCCTACCCAGAGCCCAGAGCTGTCAGCAGTCTGGCAATGAGCACCCCTCCAAAATCAATTGACCACACAAAGGGACTCAGTTCTGCTTGGCTCTCAAGCCGGTTCAGAACTTAGGATATTCCAAATTAACTACCACCTGATAGCTGTCCTAAGAATAAACTTCCCTTCAACTAACGACTGTGAATAAACAATTAATGGGAATTAACTGAAAATGTGGCACCCAAGTTGGTGTTTCAATGGTTTCTTCAGTATCTAGTCTATGGAAGTAAAAAAAAAAGCCAGGCACAGTAGCTGAGGCCTGTAATCCAAGCATTTTGGGAGGCCAAGCTTGGTAGATCACAAGGGTCAGGAGTTCGAGACCAGCCTGGCCAATATAGTTAAACCCCGTTTCTACTCAAAATACAAAAGATTTTCCAGGAGTGGTGGTGGGTGCCCATAATCCGAGCACTTTAGGAGGCTCAGACAGGTGGATTACGAGGTCAGAGTTCAAGACCAGCCTGGCCAAGATGGTGAAACAACATCTCTACCAAAAATACAAAAAAAGGCCAGGCGTGGCTCATGCCTGTAATCCCAGCACTTTGGGAGGCCAAGCTGGGCAGATCACGAGGTCAGGAGATCAAGGCCATCCTGGCCAACATGGTGAAACTCCATCTTTATTAAAAATGCAAAAATTAATGGGGCTTGGTGGTCGGAGCCTGTAGTCCCAGCTACTCGGGAGGGTGAGGCAGGAGAATTGCTTGAACCTGGGACGCAGAGGTTGCAGTGAGCCAAGATTGGGCCATTGCACTCCAGTCTGGCAACAAAGCAAGACTCCATCTCAAAAACAAAATGAAACAAAACAAAACAACAACAAAAAATTAGCCAGGCATGTTGGCACACACCTGTAATCCCAGCTATTCAGGAAGATGAGGCGGATAACTGCTTAAACCTGGGAGGAGGCTGCAGTGAGCCAAGATCACACCACTGCCCTCCAGTCTAGGCGATACAGTGAGACTCCATCTCAAACACACACACACACACACACACACACACACACACACACACACACACACACCCCTAATATAATATCCCCAAATACTGGTAGAAACCAAACTTTTCCTTTTGTGATCTAGGAAACACAGACTGTCCATATGTTGGTTCCACCAAAAAAAATCCCATAGGCAACCTTGGGTGTTGGGGACAGGGGGCTGGTGTCTGTGAAGCTGATAGGTTAAGAACAGAAACTTAGCATCCATGGTTGTCAGGAGTCCTCAGAAGACGGGCATTAATAGGTGCAGCACAGGTCATGCTTAGGACACAAAACTATTCTGTCAGGGAGATAAATAACATCATGAGATTGTCAAAACCCCCAGACAGGATAACATAGAGTGAAAGTAGATGCTAACTCTATTAGAGTTCCATTAGTAAGAATGTATCACTGTTGGTTCAACTGTAACATTGTAACAAGTGTTATCACATGCACTTAAAATGTGATCACAAAAGAAAACTGAGGAAGGTGAGTATATGGAAATTTTCTGTACTACTTCCCTCATTTTTAGGTTAATTCAAAACAGTTTGAACTCACATCTATTAATTAAAATACCTGGCAACACTGTCTCAGGAAAAAATCCGTTTTACTTAATGTTTAACAATCAGCAAAATGTCTACAAGTTGCACTGAGATGTTCTTTACTATTAAAAGGAAATCCAATCCTGGAATGGAAATGTACTTTTATTCCTGTAGCTGTAGGACTAGTTATTGTCTTTTATTTTTATTTTTTTTTAACTGAGTCTTGCTCTGTCACCCAGGCTGGAGTGCAGTGGCATGATGTAGGTTCACTGGAACTCGGGAAGAGGCTTCCCAGGTTCAAGCAATTCTTCTGCCTAAGCCTTCCGAGTGGCTGGAAATACAGGCATACACAACCACACCCAGCTAGATTTTTTTTTTTGGTATTTTTAGTAGAGACGAGGTTTCACCTCATTGGCCAGGCTGGTCTCGAACTCCTGACCTCATGATCTATCCTCCTCACCATCCCAAAGTGCTAGGATTATAAGCATGAGCCACTGGGCCCAGCCTAGTGATTGTCTTAATACATTTAAATTTGCACACATGACATAAAGAATATAATATAGCAATTTTATAATTTTCTGAAATATGAAACACTGAAGAATCTAGAAATCGTATCATGAATGAATTGAATGAATTTCCACAATACCTTCCATTGATGTAACTCTAGGGCATAAACGGATGGGAGGCCTGTAACAAAGGATTCCCTTCTTAGGGCTGCAGCAGCAGACAGTGGATTCTCCAGTGAACCCGGGATCCACTCCCTGTTCCTCGATGCAACATGCTAAGAAAGGAATTAAAATGAAGACAGTTGTTGATATCTTGCTGCAGAAAATCAGAAAAGTTGCACATATAACTGTACAGGCATTACCTTTATTGAGATGAGACATTAGGGAAAGGTAGTATATTGGAGTGACCAAGAGCATAGAGTCTGGTACATAAGATCAAGGCCTTTTGAGAAGCTGCTCAAACCTGAGGAAGTTCTATAGTCCCCTCTGTGCCTCCACTCCCTGGTCGGAATGGGGAAATGTTGATAATGGCCTATGTTATGTTAAAAGGGTAAAAATAATGACGTGGACATAAAGCCTTAAGAAGGTGGGTGCTTCCTAAGTGCCATAAAGTGCTCAACTATTTTATGTCTGGAAGAATAAGGAAAGCCCCTGGTAGTGGTAGAGAGAGGGCACTTGGGAGACTGCCACCCAGAGCTGACAGTTCAAGGAAGTGAAATAAAGAGATTTGAAGTGACCTGTGTAGAGCCATGACACTGATGAAAGACAGATCTGGGACAAGCATTTGGTTGGTTTTCTCAGGACAGAAATCCCTGAACAACTAAGGCCTCTAAATTATGGCCTGGACTCTGAACTTGGAGCTCTTTCCCCACTCCCTTTCTCAATCCTTCTGCATCAAGGACTGTTCAGGAAGGCTGATGTTCTAGAAGAGGTGGCTGAGTCCAGAGAAGAGCTCAAATCATTAAACAAAACTCCTGTCTCTAGGTTTTAACTCCTGGGCTAAAATATGGAAGTTTCCTGCAAACAAAGCCTTTCTGAGAAACAAATTTAAATATCTGTTCATCTTACCCAGAGCCCAGAACCGTCAGCTGTCTGGCAGTGAGCACCCCTCCATAACCAACTGACCACCCCAAGGTACCAAGTTCTGCTTGGCTCTCAAGCTAGTTCAGATCTCAGGACATTCCAAACCAATTGCCACCTGATGGCTGTGCCAAGAATCAACTTCCTTTCAACTGATCAACCCTGGACAAGCAGTTAATGGGAATTAACTGAAAATGTGGCCACCCAAGTTGGTGTTTCAGTGGTTTAGTGAATTAAATATTTAACCCCCAATGTCTCACTGGCTATTGTTCTGCACAACCATCTGAGCAGCCTGGACTAAGGACTGCCTGAGAGTAGGTAGTGTCTCAAGCAAATATATTGAAATAATGTAGAAGTCACATGTGATGAAAAGAGTACTCAAACTTATTTAGACGTAGTGTTCGGCCAATAGTTGACATTAGATGAATGTAAACAGAAAATTTAGTAACTTCAACAGAAAGATACATGGCTCTTACTATCAGCATGAGATGTTTCCTGTTCATACGAAACAATTCACAGATTATCAAAAAACCTGTGGGAGGGCATGACGGAAGTTAAAGCTGCTGCTGAAACTTTGAAGGAGACAGTTCTCATCCTAGCCAAGCAAAAAGATCGAGGTTTTCAAGGGGAAGAGAAACAGAAGGCAATGATGTGTGACCTGTAAAGCATCTGTAAAGAGATGTGGTACAAGTTGAAATTCTGAGGCATAAATCTGAGAAGTTCCAAAAAGAAACAGATTTGAGAGTGAAAAATTATTACCTCTTGTAATCTCATTGAGAGCAAATTATTGTCTTAAGAATAGCTTTTTTAACCAAAAGTTTAGTTTTGCATTAGTGTATTTTTAATATTATAGCTAATTTTAATAAGACCTTATGAACCAATTTATCTAATGCCAGGCAGTTTTCACTGCAAGGTAAAATTCTCATAAATCTTACATGACTTCTAATAATGTTTCCTATTTCTTAACTTTTTATGTTCTTTTAGTTTATCTTTTTAAAAAATTTAAATTAAAAGAATTCCTCAAAACTTCTAAATTAGGCAAAAGTGTTTCCCATCATGAAATTTATTTTTATTTTCTAAAAATCTCCTATTTTAAACTGCTCTAATACTTGTTTTCAGATTTTGACATCTGTATTCAGAAGACTTTGGTGTTTCATGGAATGTCTCATACCGTATTTGGTATCAAGATTCTGATGAAGGCAGTGATGTTATATGTCTTCTCTATCTACTCTATGGAAGCATGTGTACAAAAAAAATTGGCATGGGAAACAGTAATTCTTCCTAGAGAAAAAAACATATAAAACATCTTGATAGAATGAAAACTATAAACTGAGTAATAAAACTCTAAAACATATTTAAAAACCGGTAGACAAACAGTAATTGGGGAAATTTTTAAAAATCAGAATGACATTTAACATACAGGAAAACTGGCCCATCTGAAGACATTAGTCAGGAGATAAAAATGAACATACATACCTCTGAGACAACAGTTAGAAACATTCCCCATCTTGCGAGCCAGAGAAAATTTCCAAGCTGCTTTTACCTGCCAACCTTTGGTTGCCAGAATAGCACCTGAAATCAAAGGCAAGACCTACATCATCAGATCACCTCAGCAACAGGTCACCATAGAATTTTTGCAAGCATGCATGTCACAATATGGGGCCCAACTGCTTGATCTAGACCAGGCCACTTTCACATGGACAGGGGAGTCACTTAGACTGCATGTTTATTTCAAAACTGAATCCCAGACCCACAATATTATTCTGTGTGTATGAAATAAACATTAAAGGAAAAAAATGATCTGCCTCCCAATATATATTTGATGGTGAAAATTTCAGGGTGAAGAAAGGAAAACTTAATACACTGAGAATAAAGGGAGATTCCATGCTTGATCTGAAATGTCATTCCTACCCATTTCTACTATTCCTGAGTCACCACATTCCTACGTTCAACAATTTTAAACTAGCTCCAAATTAAATTTAAAATACGTAAGTTCAGTTTTAAAGTTAATCTCTGATAATGTAATTCTTATTAATTGTATAAAATCTACTACGCATATTACACCTCCTTTTTTCTCTGTATGCAACTAAGTTTGCGTATTGATTTCTGAATCTCTTGAGTTCACTTAGAGATTTCTCTGACAATATATATATAAGGCGGGATATTCATTGACAGATGAATAAGAAATCTGCACTGTGTGTTCATCATGGGTTGTTTGAAAATATATAAAGCACGCTTTTCTAAATGAAGAGTTCTGATAACCTCAAACTCCAGGATCAAAGATGCATTCTGGTTCATCAGTCAACACCTGATCACACACATTCCTATGCTCTGGCCATGGGAATTAACACTTTGAAGGCAATTGAAAAACCCCCAAAACATAATAGAAATAAAATTTTTGGAAAATGAGAATTGTAATTTTTTTAAAAAAGGTAGATACTACCCATTACGATATAAAATGAGGCTAAGCATGGTGGCTCACACCTGTAATTCCAGAACTTTGAAAGGCCAAGGCAGGTAGATCACCTGAGGTCAGGAGTTCGAGACCAGGCTGGCCAACATTGGGGAACCCCATCTCTACTAAAAATACACACATACACACACACACACACACACACACACACACACACACACACACACACAGGCTGAGTGTGATGGCAAGTACCTGTAATCCCAGCTATTTCGGAGGCTGAGGCAGGAGAACGGCTTGAACCCAGATGGTGAAGGTTTCTGTGAGCAGAGATCCTGCCCCTGCACTCTAGCCTGGGCAGCAGTTCAAAACTGTCTCAAAGGAAAAAAAATAGATGTAAAATAATTCAGTACAAATTTCCATCAGTGTTGATTCATCACAGGTTTTAAAAATTATTAAATCAAATGGGTCATAGATCAGGTAAAAAAAAAAAAAAAAAAA
>NW_016108223.1:0-9117 GCF_001604975.1 Cebus imitator | reverse complement strand
GCTCACTGCAACCTCCACCTCCCAGGTTCAAGCAATTCTTCTGCCTCAACTTCCTTATTAGCTGGGTTTACAGGTGTGTGCCGCCACGTCTGGCTAATTTTTGTATTTTTAGTAGAGATGGGGGTTTCACCATGTTGGTCAGGCTGGTCTTGAACTCCTGACCTCGTGATCTGCCCACCTCGGCCTCCCAAAGTGCTGGGATTACAGGCATGCACCACCATGTGCGGTCCATACTGCAATTTTTTTTCAGGGATTATCTCATTGAAGGGGTGGTTAACAGGATTTGGGAAGGAACATACCTGTGAAAATGGAGAATTTTAATTATCAACAACTGAATAGAAAAATGTGGGGGTGTACACATATAAATATACACATATGTGTGTGTGAGAGAGAAAACTTAACTAAAAATGTAGACAACAGATTTATATCTCTTAATGCCAAAATGGGAAAGAAATTTTTAGAAACAGAATATATTAGGAAGAATACAAAGGAATGAGCATAAAAGCTTTCCTTCCTGCTGCCACCTGAGTGTTCACAGTATATGAAAATAAATGAGTCTTTTACATTGATAGTCAAAGCCCTTTTACAAAGCTTTGTCATGGTGTCAGTACTACATGATTGTTCAATTAATAAATCTAGAAAGATGTGCAGAAGCTTCATTGTTGTTACTTCCAGAGGCAGAAGGTGGCAGGCTGCAGAAAAGGGAAAGACAAGCCCAGATTTCAGTGTGCATTCTTCTGTACCTCGTGAATGACCTGCAAGTGTGTTATTCCTGATGACTTTACTGTGATTTTTTTTAATAAAAAAAACTAATATCCCCAAATGCTGATAGAAAAGAAACATTTCAATTTGCTAATGCTTCACAGGGACAGGAATTCAGGCAAAACACAGAAAAGAGAGCTTATTGTGCATGCTGATGTCTGGGGACTGCAGAGAAGTCTCACGGAGTGGGATGGAATCCACAGCAGGGGATTGGAATCATCTGGATGTGACGTCGTGCTCAGGTCCACAGAGGAACTTGGGCTTGGCTGGAGAACTTACCGGACTTCCCAGCAGCAGGCAGTCTTGGGACATTCAGATACTGGTGTGTGTCCCAACTGAAGCAGGCATATGCTCATGGCATTTCTAACATAATTTTAGAAGTTACACAAATTACTTCGACATCATCTGCCAGTGAAAAGTAAGCACTAGTGTCAAGTCTGGTTAACCAGGGAGTGTGAGCACAGACTCCACTTCTCAAAAGGAGAATAGCATGAAAACTGCAAACATGTTTTAAAAGCCACATGCATATTCCAGTTTAAAAATCCCAAAATACCTCTCAAATATGTGAAAAAGGGCCTGTCATTTTACGGCACAGGCCAAGGGTAAGATAACTGTAGGTTTTACTTCTGCAATAGGCAGTATAAGTTGACTGACAAGTAAATACAAACATTCAGGGAAACTAACCAGTGTTACAGGGTAACAGGTAATAAAAGGTAATGTAGACCTGAAATGTTGCTCTATGAACAAACCATTTCATCCACTCTGCTAACTTAAACCATCACATGATGTTTGAATTTGTAAATGGAGAGGGGGCTTTTTCCCTCTACTTTAGATTCACGGATACATGTGCAGGCTTGCTATGTGGGTAAATCATGTGTTGCTGAGGCTTGGTATTGGACCTAATTGAACTAAAGAGCTTCTTCTCAACAAGAAACTTTATTTCTTATAAAAGGTTACATACAACCCACAAAGGGGCCATCCCACAGGCTGGGAAGCATGTCTCCCTCCAAGGGAAGAGCCTGGCGCAGCACATGGAAGGGAGTCGGGGCAGGAGCTTTACTCTGGACAATCTGGCTAAATAGAAACTTTCAGCAGGTTACAGGAGGAGAAATGAATATTCATGACAGTGGTCCTGATGCACATGTACAGACCAAACATGCATATAACATATGACCCATGTTTGCTTTGGGGTGAAGAAAATATTTAAATGTATTACCATTAGGATCTTTACCTCAAAAGGTCTTTTCAGGACACAAGGCACGCAAGTACACCGCCTTCATCAACCGGCCACAATCAGTCCATGGCGGGTAGTCTCTTCATATAAGAAAGTCACTAAAAACAGTCTCCTGTCCCATCAGAGCTGTAGTTATGGCTGCTAGAATAAGGGTTGGGGTCCAGTTAGTCAGCGTCTGTTGCTGAGCTACCATGGTTTTAACAGTGCTTATTTAGCTGCTAGAGAAAAAGAAAACCCTGTGGCAGTCAGAACAGTTTATTCCTTAAGTTTAGGGGTGTGTGACTCAACCCTTGCCTGGTGTTGTTTACAATTTGGTACCTTGATGTCACAAAGCTTCCATTCTGTCAGTCTTATGATCTCTATTGGAGCATTCATACAGCACACTTGTGTGTTCTTTTATGGTTTACATAAAAGAAAAGGGGCATGAGGAGGCATCAGATTGCCCATCCTGTCATGGCCTGATACCCGGCACTGAGCCGGTGAGGAGCAAAGGCCTAGGGCAGGCTGGACTGAGTGGTCCACAGGAGCCTCATTTGGGGAGCCAACTGCCTCAGCTCATGGCTCCACAGCCCAACTTCACTAACAAGTCAGTCCCTCCATCTGGAAAATCTGACAGCCTGTACCATTCCTAGTACCCTCAATTTAAGCATCTCTCTGTCAAACCATCAAGAAAACACTGGCTCCTGAAGATGCATGGACAGCCTAGTGCATACACTGGACACTAAATAAATGCCAAGGGCAGCTACCTCCCTGGTGTCCAATGAGGACAACTGTCATGATCTTGACAGTGCAGCGTGAGTCCCAGACTTAAATTCCTTCTTCCCAAAATGTAGAGCAGGGGACCAGTGTGGGGTGCAGGGACTCTCCAGTCACCTCTCCTCCTGAGCCACCAGCCAGGACAGGTGGCCTGGATGGCACCATCTTTGCATAGTCCTCTCTTCCTGGGGGCGTCTTCCTCCAAGACTCCACCTGAGCTACCCACTGGTGAACACAGACATCCCTCTCCCAATTCTGAGCCAAAAAATGGAGACCCAGAAATCTCCTCTTATACCCATGGTGGAACTGTGACCAGGACCTGAGCCTCTGAGATCCTTAGAATTCACAGAACCTTCTGACATGGGTGGGTAGGTGTCAGGGCATGGCTGAGGTTTTGTCAGAAACTGGGCACTGGGGGAGTCAGCCCCCAAAGGCTGACTTCTGCACACAAGCCCAGTCTTCTGCTCTGAGGGGCCTGGGCCCCAAACAGCACCATGACCATCACTCACACTTCCACACCCACCCAACCAAAATGCAGCAACTTGGCCAAGATAATGAGCACACCTGCTCAAACAAGATTTCCCAGCTGTTGTGGAGTTCATCACCAGCCTTTCTAGCAGCTACTTCTCACTTCTATGCAAAGGAAACTGCCAACTAGGTTACAACCGATTTTTTTTCCCCTAGAGTGAGGCCTGGCTGGAAGAGGACATGTCACCCTAGTGGCCTGCGAATGACCTTGTGTGGGTCGCCAGGCCCTCTTGGCTGCAGGACTCTAGAGCTCACCCCTAGCCAACTACATTACGCACTGGTCCAAGCCTGGGGTGACGAGGCCAAGGCATCACCAGCTCTGACTCTGGTACCTCTGGCTTGGGCAACCATCCCCTGTGCATTCAGCAAGGCACATGCTAATTTAAACCAATATGTCAGCCCAGGTACCTGAAGCTGAAATGGCCTGCCCACCTTTTCCCTGCCCCAGCTCCTTCTCAACATTAACCATGAGTCCGTGTGCATTCCTTGAGAGTGGGCCTGCTTCAGGTGCTCCACCCACATTGTGCACTTCATTAAAACCACTGTTAGATGTAGGGCCTGTTAGGATCCCCATCTCACAGAGGAGGAAACTGAGGCAGAGACAGTGTAGGTACCCCACCTGAGGGCACACAGAGAACAAGCTAGGACTGAATCCAGTGGCCTGGGTTCCTCCAGTAGGTGACAGGCATGCAGAGAAGATGGGGTATCTTGAGCTGCCATCCTGGGCCACTTACCCACCTGCCTGCAGCCAAGGCCAAGAACATCACCATAAATAACCATCCATAGCTGTCCTCAGCCTCCTCTAGAAGGCAGGTGCCCCAGAAGCTTCCTCACAAAGTCTTTGACATTTCAGTGACATGTGGGTGGCTGAGGAGCCCTGAAAACCAGGTGAAGGTCCAGGAAGGTGAGATGGGGGAGTTAGCTCAGGCAGTGTCCGCTGCCAGGAGCAGGCACCGCAAAGGGCATCTGCTTGGGAAGCAGATGATGTGGTTTCTCCAATGCTCGATGCTTGGGGCCTCACACCCATCCCTGCTGAGTGAGAGAACTGAGCTTAGAGGGGTCCTTCCCTCAGGCCTGCCAGGTCCTGGTGTCACCAAACACTTAAGAATGTGGATGTAACAAAGTCAATTACAGGGCTGAGTGCCTGTGCACACCAGTGACACGGGCCTTGCAGCTGGGGATGAGTCAGGGCAGCCCCAGCAGAGCAGTTGCCACATGGGGCACCCCCTCCAGTGACTGGATCAGATGTGTCTCCACCTTCCCAAGGCAGCCAGTGGGGTGGAACTGGGCTCCTCGGAGACCCACTGCAGCTCTCAGGGAGGGAGGGGTCTGGACATATTCTCATCACAGGCTGAGAGGAGCAATGGGGGTGAAGTGGCAGCCAAGGTCCCCAGGTGGGGCTGCCTTGGACTCTGTAGCAGAGTCCAAGGGGAGCTTAGGGAGTGAGCACAAAAAAGGCCTGAGGGTCTGCTGGGGTGGAGGGTGAAGGAAAGAGAGCTGGGAGCCTCTGGAGAAGGTTCCAACCCAGCACAGACTAGGGGTCAGACAAGCCCAGGGCACAGCCCACTGCTGGGGGCACACGTCACCTGCATCTGGACACTGCTATCCAACCTCAGGAACAAAGACCTCAGAGACCTCAACTTCAGGAGCAAAAAGAAATCCAAACCCAATGTGAGGTGGCTGTGTGGGAAAGGGTGGTAGCACCAAATCTTCAACTGATGCTGCACCCCCATGTGTGAAAACTCTTGCCTCCCTCTGGGCCTCAGTTTCCCTATGTGTAAAATGAAAGCTTTGTACCTGATGCTGAGGCTCTTGTCAGCTGAGATTCTGATGCCCTTTGAGCCTGTGTGATGTCTGTGCAGGAGTATTTACCTAATGAACTTCTGACAAGGGGCTAAGAAGCAGGACTGTGGGCATCATGGAAATCAGGATGGGCTCCAGCCTAGGTGGCCCCTCTTGGGGTGAAGGACATGGGACCAGAACCACAAGTGTCCTCCTAGGCCACTAACCCATGAGGCAAGAAGATGTGAGCCTAGTCCAAAGGAGCGATTTCAGCAACAGGAAGGAGCAGAAAGGCAAGGAAGAGCAGCCCAGCCCATGCCTCTGCACCCCTTTCTTATGAGCCATGGCCGGAAACAAGACCTCTCTGACTCTGTCCCCAGCTGTGAATGGGGACAGAAACTCCTCCCTGGGAGCCCAAAGGCAAGGCAGAACAGCCCAACCCATGCCTCTGCCTTTGGAGTGTATGCCTATGGATGCCAGTTCTCCAATCCCCAGCAATCAGATTTATAGGAGCCCACCCCTGTGCTGGCCTCCAGAGCTGCCTAGGTGCAAGCACCACTCTCCCAGGAAGGTGGCTCCAGGGCTAGCAGCATGACATCGCACCACAGCAATGACAGTAATCAACTCACACCACATCTGCCTGGTTATTTTTAGAGTCCAGATAGAGACTGAGCAAGAGAGGGCAGCCCTGCTTTCCCATATTGCTAAGCCCTGCCTCATCAGTGGAGTTCAGGGTCCCTAGCCCCTTCCCCCTCCTCCCATCCTTTATAAGGGGGTTCCTCATCAGCCCCTTCTCACATGTAAGTGGTAACATCATTGCTTCCAGGATGTTTGCATTCAATGTGTTGAGTCCAGGTCTTTTGAGAATGTTCTCAGGGTACCTGAGGGTATGGTGACTCAATGCCCCCATTAGGACACAGATAAACCCACATCCTTCCCACAAGGGACCTGGGGCTCAGACACTGATAGGGATGCCCCTGAGTGAAGCTCCTTCTAAGAAACCCTGGGTACAGCTGTGCCAGCAAAGTCAGCTACACTGCAGGACAGCCACCTGTGAGATGAAGCCACTTCTCAACAGCCGTGGGTACAGATGTGACAGTAAAGTCAGCCACATGACAGGACACCCATGAGACAGCCAGGTTGAGGGCTCAAAAAGAAGCTTCTTCAAAGCGACAGACAACTGGCCAGCAAGCACAGGGTAAGATGCCCAGCGGCACTGTCACCAGGGAAAGACAAACCAAAGCCACAACGAGATAGCACTGCACACCCACTGGATGGCCAGGTTAGACCCACAACAGAGAATAGCACATGGTGGTGAGGACCTGATAAATGATGACCCCTCTGCACCACTGCTGCAAATGAAATGTGATTCAACCACTGTGGAAAATAGTTTGGCAGCCAATATTATGCCTGTGACCTAGGCATTTACCCAAAAGAACTGGAAGCAGGGACTTGGATATTTGTAATAAGAATGTGCCTAGCAGCATTTTTCACGACTGCCAAAAGGTGGAAAGCACCCACATGTCCAACCCATGATGGAGCACAAGTCACCCCAACAGGAAGGGGGGCTGGCACATGCCTGACAGCAGCGAAGAACCCTGAAGATCTTATGCTGAGTGACAAAAGCCAGACAAAGGTCCATGTAGATGAAATGTCAAGAAGCCAAGCCACAGAGACAGAACTGCAGACTGCGTGTTATCAGGGGCCAGGGGAGGGAGTGCTAGGCACCTGTTTAATGGGTATGGGGTTTCCTTCTGAGGTTATGGAAATGTCTTGGAACTACATAGAGGCAAATGCTAAATGCCACCAAATCACTCACTTAAAAAAGGTGTTCACTTCTGTCCACAATGGGCCCACCTCAGGTGTTCACAGCTGTTCTCATTGGGTCCAGCCCAGGTTTTCACAGTCGTCCTCATTAAGGCCGGCCAAGGTGTTCCTAGCAATACTCACTTGGTTTAGCCACCAAATCACTCACTTAAAAAAGGTGTTCACTTCTGTCCACAATGGGCCCACCTCAGGTGTTCACAGCTGTTCTCATTGGGTCCAGCCCAGGTTTTCACAGTCGTCCTCATTAAGGCCGGCCAAGGTGTTCCTAGCAATACTCACTTGGTTTAGCCCAGGTGATCCTAGCCATCTTCATGGGAGGCAACCCAGGTATTCATCAGGGCCAGCTTCATTGAGGCCAGCCCAGGTGTTCAAAGTTATCCTCACTGGGGCCAGCCTGGGTGTTAAAAGCTGTCCACATTGCCTTCAGCCCAGATGTTCACAGCTATCCTCAGTTGTCCTAATCTAGGTGTTCATCATTTTCCTCACTGAGGCCCTGCTCAGGTGTCAATAGCTGTCCTCACTGGACCTAGCCAAGGTGTGCACAGCCGACCACATCAAGCTCAGCCCAGGTGTTCAATGCTGACCCCACTGGGCCCAGCCCAGGTTTTCACTCCATCCTAAACAGGGCCAGCCCAGTTACTCACAGCCATCCTCAATGGGCAAAACCCAGTATTTATAACCATTCTCATTAGCTCTGCCTGGTGTTTTCAACCATCTTCAGCCCAGTTTTGGTGATCACAGCTATTCTAACAATGGCCAGCCAAGGTAATCAGAGCTAGCCTCACTGGGCTAAGCACAAGTGTTCACAGCTGTCCTCAATTGAGCCAACACAGGTCCTCACAGCCAACCTCCTCTGAGCCAGGCCAGCTATTGACAGTCCTCCTCATGGGGACCTAGCCAAAGGGTTAATAGCTGTCTTTATTGGGGCCAGCCTAAATGTTGACTGCTGTCCTCATTGGGCCAAGCTTAGATGATCATAGCCATCCTCTCCACGGCTAAGATACGTGTTCACTGTCATGCTCACAGGTTCCAAGACCAGGTGTTAACAGCTGTTCTCACTGTGCCTTGCCCAGGTGCTCACCACAGCTGTCCTCATCAGGACAAGTGTTCGCTGCCTTCATCTGCTCCCAGTTCAGGTGTTAATAGTCTTCCTTATTGGTCCTGGCCCAGTTATTTATAGTGGTCTTCACTGGGGAGAGTCCAGGTGTTCAGAGCCATTTGCCTGAGGACCTGCCCAGGTGTTTCCAGCTGGCCTTAATGAAGCAAGTTTAAGTTTTCAGAGGTCCTCACCAGAGCCAATTTAGGTGGTCACAGCCATCCACATGATGCCAGCTGAGGTGTTCACAGCTATCCTCATTGGTGCCAACCAAGGTGTTCACAATCATAATTGGTATCAGCCAAGGTATTATACAGTCACTCTCATGGGGCTTGGCAAGGTGTTCACAGCCATCCTCATCTGAGCCAAATCAGGTTTTCACTATTGTCCACACTTGGCCCAGCCCAGGTGTTCATAGCTAGCTTCACTGGGAGCAGCCCAGGTGTTCATAGGTGCTCTCATCTGGGCCTTTACAGGTGTTCACAGTGGTCTTCATTAAGGCCAGCCTAGGTGGTCACAGCCATCCACATTGGCACCAGCCTCGATATTCATAGCCATCCTCATCAGAACTAGTCAATTTGTTCACAACTGTGGTAATCAGGGCTAGCCATGGTATTATTGGCCACCCTCATAGAGGCCATCCAGTGTGTTCCAAGCCCTTCTGCTAGGGGTCAGCCCAGGTTTTCATGGTCATCCTCTCTGGGCAAAGTCCAGGTTTTCATAGATATCCTCATTATTCCCAAGCCAGAAGTTCCCAGCTCTTAACTGGGTCCAGCCTAAGCATTCAGTCGTCCTCAGCTGACCCAATTCCAGTGTTTACAGTCGTTTTCATTGGGCCCAGCCCAGGCGTTTATAGTGATCCTTTTCAGGGCAAGCCCCAGTGTTCATAGCCATCTTATTGTGCCCTGCTCAAATACTCACAGCCATCCTCATGGGAGCCAGCCTAGGCGTTCACAGTAGTCCTTGTCAGGGACACCTTAGACATTCACATTTTTGCTCTCTGAATCCAGCCAAGGTATAATATTAGGACTACCATCATGAGGATGGCCTAGGTGATCACATCTGTCCTAATTGGGGCAGCCTCGGGTATTCACAGCCATCCTCAATTAGGTCCAATCCAGTTTTTCATAGC
>NW_016108222.1:172267-198663 GCF_001604975.1 Cebus imitator | reverse complement strand
AGATATGTCACTGCTGAGAGCATCCGCCCAGACCTCAGAGAAGTCGCTTTTCTTTTTTCTTTAAAAAAAAGAGAGAACTCTGTCATTAGAAAAATATCACCCCTGGGATTTTGAGTAGCATTAAATTCTTTTACCCAGTTTAACCCTCATTTCAAGCAGAAACAGGTGGGAATAAATGAGTAATATGGTCAAATATAGACTGCAATGGATTAACTATCTGTTTTCTTCTTCCATCTTTTCCCCACGCTATCCTCTGTGCTTGAGGCAGTATGGTGTCATGGTAGTGGAGGGTGGGAGTTGAGGAGAACTTCTTTCTGCTGTCAGTTCTTATCAGATTTGCCAACACTGGGGGTTCTGGGATGCAGCTCTATCAACTTCAGTAGAGATTCTTCTGATAGAAGTCATTCTGGCTACTAGGCTTTTGTCATATGCATAGAATATATCATTTTTAAATGTAAAATACCCTAAAAGATGATAAAGTAATACTCCTCCTTAGAAATACATTAGGAACAAAAATTGTGTTCAATTAGGTTGGTAAAGGAGAAAACTGGGGCATGAGCCCAAGTCTCAATCTCGGGCTGTCTCCATGTCACCCATCTTTTCAATTCTTCACAGATAATTGCGCTTCATTTCTACCCCATGTCCTGAATCTCAGAGCTTTGCTTTTTTTGCTTGCATCTAATTTTCTCTGTGGCATTTTGGGAGCCCTCCAGTAACTGTGCATCAGCAGGAAGATTATTTTAAGCTGAAAAATTTTGGTATTCTACAAGCTCTGAATATCATTAATTTCCATATGTTCTTAGGGTTATTAAATGTTTCTCATGTGTTTTTATCCCTGATATCATTTCCTTCTTGTGTTGCCTGTTGACTGGGACAGTATCACCTATCTAGGTAAAATGTTCCATTGCTTTAGTACTCTGCTAGTCTCAAATGGTATTTGACATTTGACATCTGGGTTCTGTGCCTGCTGCATGGATGGCTCTGAGCCAGACTCGATTTGCTGCTTTCATCAAACTATTTGTCAGCCTTTGAAGTTGGGATATACAGTATTACTCATGTATGATGTCATGGCACTAGGCAGAATTTTAGAAATAAAATGCCCTAAATATTAATGATGAGAAGCACTTTTGTCAAACACTGAAGATCACCAAAATTAATTGTGGCGCTGACTGCTGAAATGAGATGATGCCTAGTTCTGAGGGGCTCTCCAAAAGCTTGGGTCTCATCGTGTGAGCAACTATAGCGCCACAGCTCAGCCTTAGTATACAGCACAAAAGATCTCTCAGACAAGAGCACCAGGCTCTTAACAGCATGCAAAAGATGTTCAGCAGGCTTGGAATCTTCCCTGAAAATAATCCAAGATTTTTAGGGACAGAACTAAGCACTAAAAGATCTACCAGTTCCTATTCAAAGCACTTCTGAGGGTGTGCCAAGAGAAGAATTTTAAGAATTCCTAATACAGGCCGAACCCTGGAACCACAGAGCTATGGAAGCTTGACAACATATCCTTGAGGAAAAAGCACATAGTGAACCCTTCAAGAACCTGGGATATAAATCTCCTTGGCAAAAGACAGAGTGGCCAGTGATCACACTTCCTGCCAAAAAGCTCATGTCTGTGTTTCTGACACGGATAAGATGGTGTTCAGATAAAGAAAAACTCAAAAGCCAAAAAGTACTTTATTTCTTCTAGACAAAGCAGCCAACTTCTTTTCACACTATGAAAAACAGACACATGAAGAATATTTTTACAAGTATCATTAAATGTATTCATTAGTTACTCTTTGCCTACACACAGGATTTATATAATAATATTCAATTATTAACAGTTAGTGAGCTAAGAAATCTCACCTATGGACGAACAAGTACATATCCTTTCATCAGGTAACCAAAGTGAAGTCCCTCACCGTGTTTTTAAATTTTGATTGCCTAGGAACCCACTACTAAAATTAGTGTGAAACTATACTAGCTATTATTAGCCTAGGCTTATCATTTCATACATTAGATGAGTTTTAACATTTTATCCCATAAGTAGTCTAATTACTTACGTTTCTTTTATTATAAGCTGTTTCGAAGATGCCTTAGAAATAGGTAGAAACTAAGCCATGAATAAACTTTTAAAAAACAAATAATGGCAAACACATTGACCTCCAATTATTTCCCAGCTCCGTTGCTTATGCGGATCATAATCAGCTTCCACACACCTGGTCCCATGTAATAAGTCAACCTAATGGTCTAGCTGTTTGTTGCTGTGGGAATCCTGCCCAGAGCCAGGGGAAATGAGTGAGAAAGAAGTGGGAGAAAGACACAGACTCCCACCCGAGCCCACGTGGTTGTTTAAGCAGAAAGGCAACAGCCAGAGTTGGACACGGGCCACCTCATCTGCATAGAAGGACTTCAGATTCACCAGTTTTAGAAACATTTAAAGAGCTGAGGTTGATGGAGTCTGGGTGTATCACGCTGCCCACAACATGGAATGTGTCCAGCAGAGTGATGTTCACAGATGCAACAAGGAAAGATATTTTCCACCTCAATTACATTCCTTTCAGAGACATATTTTCTTCTTGAAATGATCTGAAAATTTTAAAGCCCTGCTTCCTTCCTGCTTCTTTCCTTCTTTTTTTCTTTTCTTTTTTCTTTCCTTCCTTCCTTTCTCCCTCTCTCCCTTTCTTAAGATAGAGCCAGATATTGGTGAGATGCAGCATGGGTGGTCTGAGCATGAGACCCCAGCAGCTGTTCAGGATTCCAAACAGGCTGGAGAGTTCATTATCCCAGCCTCAGGCCAGCACTGGTGCTCAATAAGGGTGTGTGGAAATCAATTGAGTGGGTCTTTTCCAGTAAATAGAGATTATTAAACCCAAATAGCAATAACATCCACAAAAAAGTCTACAACGTACCCATTCATTTGAAAACATCAGCCAAATGGGGAGAAAAGTCAATAGTAAACCTCCCATAGCTAGACCATTCAGATGTGAGTGTTCTGTAAATGTTCACTTACAAACATAGCCTTTGATTAGAAGGGTGAAGATCAAATAGACCATTAAACTCAGTCAATAGAGATCTCTTTTTCTGGTGTGGATCAAGTACATTGCCTCATTTGAATTCAGATTTGTGTATATTTCAGGTTGAACAATAGAAGGTAGCCTGGAGAGATGGGAAGAGCAATTGCATCCCTCATGCTGAGAGTGTGAAATGCAGTCTTTATTAACCTGGGAAAGGTGTTTCCGTCCTTTGAAAGATATCCTTTAAATGGTTCTATCATTCTTTAAACAAGTTGGCTCTGGTCTCCCCAGCTTGTGCTCTGTACAGTCAGGGACACAGATGACATTACTTTTTAGGAAGAGGACTGCCTCCAGTATTATTCTCCCAAGCTACAAATGTGATTTAAAACCTCTCAACCAGCACTTTATCTGTGGCAAGACGCATCGCCTATCCCCTGAGAAGCCATGAGTGCAATCTCCCTTTAAGGGCACTTAAAGTGGACTGAAATTGAATAATCTCTGCAATTTACTATGGCTATTTCCCTCTGGTATAGAATAAAGCTGGAGATGCAGAGAGCTCAGAGAATCAGAGCAAGCCAAAGGATTTGGGGTTTGGAGAAAAGCCCACCATCGTTTCCACTCCTTATAACCACCCACCTTACAGCCACAAATGAAAGAAAAGTATCTGTGCCCACAGATAATTTGAATGATTTCTCTGAATGTGACTCATTTAGATGAAACATATGGAAACTCACTTTGACAAAAATGAATGGGGTGGCGGGGCGGGGGGGGGGCGCGGAGGAGCAGGAAGAAAGAAAATAATCCATTTGACTACATTACATCCAAAGCAGGGTTTTCTCAGGATGCTTCCTCAACATTACTTATATACTCAATGAATTATTCCACATTTATAAAAACAGCTTATGCTCCATTATAAAGACTAAAAATTGTTATGCTTCTTTCCACTTAGATTCAAAGGAGACAGAAGAAAATATCTAGACCTAACATGTGATTAGGTTCTAGAATTTGAAGTATTGAATTTTTTACTGGGTTGACTACTCAAATCAAATTCATAGGGATTTGCCAAATCTCCACTCCCTTTGGTGTGGTGTAGGTTGACCCTGGGTTACAAGAGCTATGCTCCATACGGACTTACCACTTAACCCACTGGCTTGACTAGGAAAGCTGTATCCAAGTTACAAATTTGTCGTGATGATAACTACTGGCCCAAATGTTGTGGCATGGAAGAAGTTATTCTTATCCTCAATGTGACACCATCAAATGCATGTGAGAAAGTGGTTATTTATACACAGTGCTGTGCAGGATTCTGTGCCAATTAAATTACACGAATCTGATCCACCCTTATTTTGAGAAGCATACGGTTTATGGTGAACACTGATAAAGTTATACATTTGAGTTAGAAGCATTCCATCAATGTGTGGCAAATGTGGTCAGTGCCCCTGTCATCATCTTTTTGTGATTTGGGTGACTTCCACGAGGATGATCTGCATCTCTGGGCTTGAGAACTTTGCCAATGCCATGGAAGGCCATCTGTCCACGTGTGCAGCCCAGGAGTGCTGGGAATCCACACACCTGGGGAGCAGCCCTCATCCAATGGCCCGCAGGAGTTAGCATATAAACACTCCAGCTCCTTCGTCTCTTGAGCAGCATCATTCTGAGGCATGTGCTTTCTACTACTTCCCAATTCCCCCTACGCTTAAGCTCCAGCCACTCACTGCAGCACCTGGTTTACTAATTCACCTGTACTGACTGCCTTCCCATCCCCACCAATGTTTCCCAATCCTCCCAAAGAAACTCCTTGCACATGAATCTTTGCCTCAGGGTCAGCTTCTGAAGAAACCCAAATTAGGACAGGGCAAATCATACTCTAGATGTGATTAGGAAATGCATCACTGAGGACTCATGTCCAGACAAAATAAAGAGAGGAAAATCGTCATCTCTTCTAGGACCAGTCTTGGGAGGACTCATAGATATGCTCATGGGGCTGGCACTGTTGCTCACCGATCTCAAAGTAAGTGTTCCTCTTTCCATAATCAATGGAAACCCATTTGGTTTGGCTGCAGCATGGTCGGGGTAGCCAAGCCCCTCCTGCAGGCCGTACAGCGAATAAAGTATATGCAAGTCAAGCATAACCACCCCATTCCCATTTGCTGATCATTATTAGGACTGAGCGCGTGACTGGGTACCAGCCCACGAGGCATAAGTGGAGAAGCTGAGGAACTCCTTTTCTCATGGATAAACAAAGACAACTGGAAAAGTAAAAGGCATCTTTTCTGGCCTCCTGCTTCCTGCCTGCTTGGGGCACCACTGAGTGGTGTTTGGGGCTGCTGTAGTCCTCACCATGAAGGAAAGGTCATTGCACCCCTGATCCCTCCTTCTCCAGACCTCATTTCCTATGAGATAAACATTAGTCAAGGTTTCTGCTACCTGCACTCAATTTATCCTGATTGATACAGATGAGATTCTAGAAGCCAGCTGAATGAGGAGGGATGGTGTGCAGAGAACAGGGCTCAAGTGTGGCAGTGGAAAGAGAAAGTTCCGCCATACATCTTCTATACTTTTCCTTCAGAATGTCCATCACAGTGATGACTATAAATTTACTTGTGTTCTTATGGTTAAATTTCTTTCCCTACCAATGTGTAAGCTCCACGAGGACAGAGATGAAAGCTTTTGGGTGGACGTGACATATTTTTCTCACTACCTCCCATGATACCAGACACATGCTTGTTACATAAATGAACAAATGGACTAGAGAATAACTGAGAGGGTGTGCCTCAAGATATGGCCTCAGATGGAGAGATGGGTGATGTGAGGCCTGATGAAGAAGTGCTGAGAAGAATTAAGGAATCCTCAGCCGGGTGCAGTGGCTCACCCCTGTAATCCCAGCATTTTGGGAGGCTGAGGCAGGTGAATCACGAGGTCAGGAGTTCGAGACCAGCCTGATCAACATGGTGAAACCTCGTCTCTACTAAAAATACAAAAATTAGCTGGGAGTGGTGGCACACGCCTGTAATCTCAGCTACTCAGGAGGCTGAAGCAGGAGAATTGCCTGAACCTGGGAGGCGGAGGTTGCACCAGGCCAAGATTGTGCCACTGCACTCCAGCCTGAGCAACAGAGTGAGACTTCGTCTCAAAAAAAAAAAAATTGAATGCTTTTAGCTGTAGATTACAGGGTGACGGGGAAATGGGGAGAGGTTAATGAGACCTCGAGAAATGGCTGAGAAGGAGACTGTAGGTGTGCTCTAGTCAGACTGCAGGATTCCTCAGAGACAACACCCAAAGGAAGAAAACGTGGGGGTAGAAAAATGAGGGAAGGAGAAAGAAGTGGACGCCTGACCAGTTGCGCGTGTTGAAGACAATGGTCACGCCGAGGCTTCTGGCTTGGATAATGGAGATGATACTGATACCTTTGAACAGTAATGGTGGACAAAATAAGAGATGGAGGGAAAAAACAAATCAATGAGTACATGAAAATAGAAGAGTGGTAGCCTGAAATAGTCAAGAACTCTTAGCTGTACTTTATCAAACTGATCATGAGCATTTAGCCTCTTCTTTAAAAATCAAAGTCCTGGCCCAAGACTTGAAATGCCTTGTTGGCTTATTCAACCTGCTTTTCCTTCCAAACCCCAACATTGAAGAGTTTCTGACTTCTGACACCTTGAAATGTTCTTACAAGCACGATAATGGCTAACACAAATAGCATATCTTATCTGCACCATTCTGAGTGCCTTACACATATTAACTCATCTATTGATCATTCAAGCTCTGCAACAATTCTAGAAAGTAAGTACTAGACTATCTTCATTTGAAGCCCAGAGAGATTGAGTAACTTACCCAAGCTCACGCAGCTGCTAAGTGGTGAAACTGGGAAACTAGGATTTCAAATGCTCCAGAGTATGTGCCCTTAATCACTATGCTGTCTATCATTATCTACATGACCTAAGTTACCACTTGTTTCGATTTTTTTCTTGTAGTCTTTTTCTGGAATCACTGCTTGTTTCCCAGAGGATATGGCTTTAGAGATTAGATGGGGCTATATTTCAAGTGGGTATTATTTTTATAATGCACCTAAAACTTTTACAATGAAAGAGTCTGGAGTGAACATTTTATTTTCTCCTAAACGTATGGGCTCTCTTCCCTATAAACCCACCCTGTGCAGCGCCAGACTGCTCAGCACAGTTTCCGGCTTTAGGGCTGCTCTTGCCTCTGCCTGAACTGCTCCACCACTGGTCTTTCTGGCACAGGCCCTTTTGGCATCTGCCTCACCTCCTTTGAGTCTCAGCTTAGCTGACACCTCACCAGTGACAGCCTCCTCTGACTTGGCAGTTCCCCTGTTCTCACTGCCTCCTCTCAAGGAGAGAATGGACAGGGATGAATGGGATTCAGCCCATGAAGCAAGAAAGTTATTACCATCATTATCATTGGTGCATTAAAGTTTATGATGTGCTCCAGAGTGGCCACATTATTAAGAGCTGATGCTACAGGTTCATGTACCATCAGAGAGGCTGGCTGGGTCGCTGCAAGGTCAGGAAGCCCATTCCCTGCCACTTTCAAGCACAACCTACACAGAGCTATTGTGTCCTTATTTTAAAGTCCCCTTGGTCACCCACCTTCAATAACCCAGCAGTTAAGGAGTCATTCTTTTGGCTGGAGTGTTTCTGCTTTCCTCTCGTTTGAGGAGATAGAGAAGACTTGGGATGCATGTCTTAGTTGTCGTGTTTTTAAATTACTGCCAAATTACCACTTTTCCCTCAAGAGGAAGAGTAGCCCTTGGCCAATATATCTGTTTCCTGACATCTCTACTTGGATGGCAGAGAGCATTTCAGATTCCACATGGCTGTGGTAGACATATTCTAGTCCTAAAAGCTATTCACATGCCCCCTCTCCTTTGCTGTCCTCCACCTGTAGAGGGAAGAAACCTAAAAAACTGTATTTCCAAGCCTCCATTTAGCCAGGGGTGGCCGTAAAACTTAGTTCAGGCCTATATTACATAGGCAAAGTTCCCGAGGAAAGGTCTCTTCTTAAATAAAAAGAAAAGCGTTAGCAAGGATGAAGTCCTTCACCCCTTCGCCCGCCCTTCCATTTTGGAGTACAGGTGCTAGGCACTCAGCAACCATCTTGAACCAAAAGGAGATAAGCAAAACTGTGAAGGTCTGCACACTAAGGTAGGTAGACCAGTAGGCTGAAAAGAGCCTTCGGCATCCCTGAATTGTTAAGCTGCCCTGCAAGGTCCAAATTGCATAGCCCTGGACTTCCTGTGTTGTAAATCACAGACGCCCATAACAGTCTCAGCTACTCCGCAGGGCTCTCTGTTCTTCAGCTGACCACTAATACACAGACAAAGATTGAACTCATAAAACCTCCTCTCACCTGCCCTCTTCCAGTGCCCCATCTTAGCAAATGACATCTCCATTCTTCCAAGCATACAGGCCAGAATCTGGGAATTATCCTTGACCCTGTCCCCTCTTTCACTTCCACATCCAACACACCAGTGCCTAAATGTCTCCCTGCTAGCTGTCATCTTAACTCCTCATTCCAGATGTCACTGTTCCTCATCAGGGGGATTATGACAGCTTCCTTGCTTGTCTTGCTAACCAGGTGAGGTCCTCACTGCAGCTGGTTTCCTTTTCAAATCTAATCATTATCCCCCCAACACACACACACACACACACACACACTCCTGCTTAAAAGCCTTCTGTGGCTGTCCATATGCTCTGTGATCATGATCTAAATATTTAACATAGCCTGAAAGGCCCAGGGGGCCCATCCCCAGCCCCTCTCCAGCCTTAGCTTGCACTAGCTTTCCTCTGAGTTTCAGCTGCCCCCACCTTCATTTCTGAGAAAGCACCTTACTTCTTCCCTCCATGAGGTCTTTGCATAGACTCCTCCCTCTGGCTGGAAAGCTCTTACTCATCCCGACCCTTTGCTGGCTGATTCCTGGTCAGCTCTTCTTCATTCAGAAGACAGTCTTGGCTCCTCAGCCTCAGAGAACTTTTCCATGACTCAGCTCAGGAGTACAGGATCCTTTGTTTAACATTGCCACAGAAATGCCTTCCCCCTTTTTGGAATTTCTGGTTGTAATTACACTGCTGATGAAGGAAAGCAGTTCTCCCAAGGGCCACACTGTGAAACGACATCCTCTCTGCCATTGGCTCCCTTCCTTCACATGGCACCGTACCGTGTGTGGAGAGAATCCTATGTTCCTGGACCCAGCCTCACATCCTCACCACCAACAACCTCACAACTCATGGATAGTATACAGGAGCGTCCACATTTGCCCATGAAGTGATTTTAAAACTCTTTATGGGTCCCTGATGCTGTAGCAGTGAGAGAAAGGGAGAGGGATTAGAATAAAGGCAACATGTGAAAAACTTTATTGACATTTGCTACCTTTTGGAGAAAGGATGATAACAGTTGTCATCATTGTACAGCCCCCTGAAGAAACTGCGAAGTGGAGATGCAGATAAAGATGGTTTTGATACTCAACTGTCACAGGTCACACAGGTTGATGCCCTAAGTCTCATTATTTAATAATGTGTACTAATTCACAGGGGCGGAGGTAGAAGGATTCTCCCCAATCTTACCATTTCCCATCCCCAAAATAACTTTTGAGTTTGAGATTGAAGCATGAGATGATAAATTCTTGCTGGCTAGTATCACTCACTCAGAAAAGAATCCCAGAAATCCACCCCATGGGAAAACTTCAAAGCAACTGATGTTCACTGTGTAATTCCAAGAATTACAATACAACACACTCTTGGACTTTTCGAAGTNAAAAAAAAAAAAAAAAAAAAAAAAAAAAAAAAAAAAAAAAAAAAAAAAACTATCCCAATCACCTTGTTACAGGTGAAGAATCTGAGAGGTGGAATAAGATGATGCAGCAATCTAGTGGCAACGCGGAGAGGCAAACCCAGTCTCAGAGTTTTAGGCAGGTCCTCTCTCCATGGTCCACACTGGGTCCACCAAGCTATGGGTGCAAAGGGCCATTCACAAAGAGCGCTCACCACTGCAGTCTGGCTTCTGCTGGTCCCTTTCAAAACCATATTTGACCTTCCGTCTCCATCCTTTTCCATCCCACACCTCAAGAGCCCAGTTTTATAACCCTTGAACTCCAATTCGGCGTTGGAAGAACATGAAATTGTACTAAGAATATCATTTATTGCTTTCAAATACAATCAGAGCGAGACAAATGCTACAACATCTGTCCTTCCAGAACAGGCAAAGTGCTCACTTCACTCAACACAGCTGACCCTCATTTACTGTGTCTGAGTCAAGTGAGTCCTGAGCATCTGTTTCGTGTGAATAAGGAAAACAAACAAGTCAGTGTACCATATCTGAATTTTAATAACGTCTGGGTACAATACAGCAAGGTTGGTGTGCTATAAAAACTTGTTAACGTGTGACTCATCCCACGTTGTTTTCACTGGCCACCAGACTCCCAATTAAATACCAGCCAGTGAGCTGGGTGTCTGATGAGAGGCCAGGCAACCTCATTACTGATAAGGTTAATATAATTAGTTACTTTTGTCAGTGTCTGTGAGTCGCTCCTCAAATTAAAAACACAAATAGAAAACACAAGTGGGGGCGTTTCCTCCATGTGTGGAATTCCTTGTGGCTGTTTCTGCCCACCCATTTCCCCTCCTGAGTCACACCTATCTGTAAAACACCCCTGTCCACCAGCAACCAGCATTTTACAAGACATACTATTAAAGAAAACTCAAAGCCAGGAAGAATACAATGTGCTCTCTCTTGTAGATTTGCGAATACGATAGAGCTGCATGCATTTATGTGCTGTAGGAAAAGTCCTCTGATCCTGCAACTGGAATGCATTCTCACATTTGAAGCTCTGCAAAAGAAAGAAAAAGAAAAGTTTAACTCGGAAGTAGGAAGAAACCTGTTGTGCAACTGATAGCATCCCAAGATAGTCCGTGTGCAGAAGTGCGGTTTGTGCTCTGAGGTGTACTGGACTCAGCAATCCACCCAGCTGTGAGCCTGGGATAGAGGCTGAAAGGTACTGTCTGGAGAGAGAGTCACTCACCACTCCCCCAGGACAGCATTTCTCACACACTACAGACTTTGACCAGTGACTGGAATACATATACTTACTCTCACAGGACTCCAGGAAAACAAACACGAATATACTTTTAAGTGTTTGATAATCAAAACTGAAAAAGAAAGAAGTCTGAGCGTGCCAGCCAGCATTACAGTGCTGGTCCTCATTCTTAATATATGTGAGCCCCAAGGCCTACTCTATTTTTAAGCAATTAAATAGCGATGATTATAGAGGGTCCCAGGCCCACGTGTGGATAACAGTGTGTAGCTGGTATAGACAGGACAACTGCAAATGTGCTCACTATAGAAACACAGCCGAATTGGTCATTAACCATTCTAATAGTCGTTTTACAAATTAAATTAGAACATAATATTTTGCGATTGTATCCTGAAATAAAACCATCACCAAAATAAACTGCAGATTTGAGATAAAATGATAAAAGAACTAGAAGAAAATGTGGACAAGTAGTTCTGTAATCTAAGAATGGGTTTGTCCTTCTAAGTATGAGACCAGTGACAGAAATCACAACACTGATATATCTGACTGTCTAAAAAACCAAAAGCACTCAAATAAAAGAAAAAAAAGCCAAAACACAGTAACAGCAATAAAAATTACGGACATAGAAAAATACATAAAATGAAAGCCTACAATCAACAGGAAAAAAAATTGACAACATAGAAAACAACAAGTGAGTAAACTTAATAGATACAACGGAATTAAAAATCATTAAGAAGAAGATGAGCACCTCATAGGGAAAAAAAAAAAAAAGTCAAAGGATGTGGTCCGACCATTTACAAACACAGGCACCCAAATAATTATTTCTTTAAATATAATGTCCTCAATAATAAAAAAATTAAAATGTTAAATATAGATTTTTTTTTTCATTTAGCCAATTGGCGATTTTTAAGAAGAAATACTGGAGGCTGTTGTTGGGAAGTCACCGGAAACCCTACCGACTGCAGCTAGGAATGGTAATTGAGACGAACTTCCCCGGGTTCATCCTGTGGTACTGGGAGGTATCAGAAGCCCTAAAATTTACATTTCATTTGACACTGGAATTTCAAATTTAATCTAATGAAACAATTGTGTATAAGCACAACAATGAAACTATAACATTTATCACAGAGCATTTATAAAACGGGAAATTACATGGGGTAAGTCAACTAAAGAACATCTATAAAATAGAACACTAGAGCGGTTAAAATTACATTGGAAAGGCGTTCATGGACTGTTAAATTTTAAGGTTGGTTACAAAACAATATGATCCTATATTTATAGACATCGTATACATATGAGCACACACCGCATATATATATCTATATGAAAGACATATATATACTCATGCACCACATAATGATGTTTAGTCAAGGATGGACCACACATTTAACTGTCGTGCCGTAAGATTATAATGGAGCTTAAAAATCCCCATCACCTAGCAATGGCACAGCCTTCCTAATGTCATTACACATCACGTTACTCATGTGTTTGTGGTGATGCTGATGTAAGCAAACCTACTGCACCACCAGTCATAAAATTCTAGAACATGCAGTTCATGTACCCTACATAATACTTGATAATAAACAACTATGTTACTGGTTTATGTATTTACTACACTAGATTTTTTATTGTTTTACAGCCTACTCATACTTATAAAAAGAAAATGTTCAATATAAAACTGCCTGAGGCAGGTTCTCCCAGGAGGTATTCCGGAAGAAGGCACTGAAATCATGGGAGACGATGGTTCCGTACGTGTTACCGCCCTTGGAGAACTTCCAGCAGGATAAGATGTCCAAGTGGAAGACGGTGACATTGATGATCTTCACCTAGGCTACTAATATGTTTGTGTTTTAGTTTTTAACAAAAAAGTTCTAAAAATAAAATTTTTTTAAATAGAAAAAAAGCTTTCTAGAATAAGGATATAAAGAAAAAAATTACTGTACAGCTGTACAATGTGTTTGTGTTTTAAGCTAAGTGTTATTCCAAAATAGCCAAAAGTGTTCTAAAAAATTAAAACATTTATAAAGCTAAAAAGTTGCAGTAAGCTAAGGCTTATTTATTATTAAAAATATATTTCAATAAATTTAGTGTAGTCTAAGTGACCAGTGTTTATGAAGTCTGCGGTAGTGTACAGTCATGTCCCAGGCCTTCACATTCACTCCCAGCTCACTCACTGACTCACCCAGAGCAATTTCCAGTCCTGCAAGCTCCACTCAGTGTCAGTGACCTATACAGGTGTACCATTTTTTGTATCTTGTATCATATTTTTGCTATACCTTTTCTATGTTTAGATATGTCTAAATATACAAATACCATTGTGTTCCACTTGCCTACAGTATTCAGTATGCAACGTGCTGCACAGGTTTGCAGCCTAGGTGGGTAGCAGGCTCTTCCATCTAGGTTGGTGCAAGTCTACTCTGCAATGTTCACACAGTGATGACATGGCCTAACGATGCTCTTCGCAGAATGGATTCCTATCATTAAGTGATGCATGACTGTTCTCAGAAAAGGACAAAAAGGATGTAAGCTAAAATGTCAGCAGTATCTATAATAAGATCATGGATAGTATTTATTTTATTCTCATTGCTTATCAATAGTTTCTAAATTTTTTTATAACATGTAACTTCTGTAACAATTTTTTCAAATGCTGGGGTTTTTTAAACAGAATTTTACAAGGTTACTGGAAAAACAAACCAACCAACAGGCTTATGTTTTTCCCACCAAACTAAATGGCTTTCATTTGCTGCTTCCAAAGATTATGCAGCCGCTCTCTCCCCTGATCTGCATCCAACTCTGTAATAATTTCCTTCACATCATGAAAAAATTATTCGAAACCCCAAGCTCACTCATTCGATTAACTCCCTACCTCTTCCTTACTCAAGATTCAATTAACATTGAATCCCTTTAAGTCTTGCTATTTTAAAACCCGTTCTGGTTCATCTGTTTTTTTAAACTGCTAGCTCTTCTTTTTACCTCTGAGTCTTTGTATGTATCTGAACACAAGAGGACGTTTGGAAACAAGGAACTGGTGGGTCTGCACAAAGATGCTTCACTCACGTGCCGGTGTCCACTCTAAAGGTTCATAGGCGTAGACAGCAAAGTGGAGCAACGTAGAAGCTTCCAACTTGGAACAGGTGACATGCCTAGGGAAAGCAAGGCATGGTGTGACATGAGAATGCCTGGCACAGGTCAAGCTGGAAATCCTTTTTTTAATGTCCAGATTGTGCAATGCATGGGGCTCTGGCCCCTGTCTGCAGTCGGACCCTAGAGTGGCTTTGGACAAGTAGTTTAATTAATCTGGGCATCAGCTACTTCGTTTCTAAAGCTATGAATGACATCTAAACCAATGGTAGCTTATGTCCTTTTCAACCCAAATTATGTTACTCTAACAGGTCCCTTGAAGCAGGTCATAGCCCAGTATCATTACAAATGCATTTCCTTTTGTTATCGTGTATTCTGAAGGTCTTTCATTTTTTCACAAATTGTTCCAGTGTTCATCACATCTTATGAATAATGGACTTCTTTGATCATTGTCCTCAGATTTCTTCCATCCTTCATTTTCTCCCCTATTCTATCTTCCCGCATTGATTCAGACTACGTGTGAGTCATTTATTTATCTCTACAGATTGGGGACTGGCCCTTTATTTTTTAACCTGAGGGAAGTTCATCATGGGAAATTTTTTGATCTATCAAAACTTATCATATATATTGTTATTTCAAGTTAAAAAGAGAGACAGTCAAGAAACAGAAGAGTAAGGATTATAAAAGATATCCTTTAGGTGGCCCAGAATGGGGCTAGCTTTCTGTAAAGTTTACAAACAAAAGAACTATTCTCAATCCAAAGCAAAGACAATTTTCCTGACCCCCTCAGCCAAAACAAAAGAGGTCATTACTGCCGGGCGCGGTGGCTCACGCCTGTAATCTCAGCACTTTGGGAGGCCGAGGCGGGTGGATCACGAGGTCAAGAGATCGAGACCATCCTGGTCAACACGGTGAAACCCCGTCTCTACTAAAACTACAAAAAATTAGCTGGGCATGGTGGCGCGTGCCTGTAATCCCAGCTACTCAGGAGGCTGAGGCAGGAGAATTGCCTGAACCCAGGAAGCAGAGGTTGCGGTGAGCCAAGATCGCGCCATTGCACTCCAGCCTGGGTAACGAGCGAAACTCCGTCTCAAAAAAAAAAAAAAAAAAAAAGAGGTCATTACTATCTCAAAACGCTGATAAGGGTATAAAAAAAAAAGATCACTCTTACATTACTTTACTAGTGGGAAAACACAATGGCACAGCCACTCTGAAGAAGAGTATAACAATTGTATAACAATTTCTCAGAAAACTAAATATGCACTTAACATATGACCTAACAATTACACTCTTGGGCATTTATGCCAGAGAAATGGAAACTTATATCCACACAAAAAGCTGTACAGAGGTGTTCATCACAGCTTTATTCATAATAACCCGAAACAGAAACCAGCTGGATGCAGCGGCTTATACCTGTAATCCAAGCACTCTGGAAGGTCAAAGTGGAAAGATTGCTTAAGCCCAGGAGTTCAAGACCAGACTGGGCAACACAGTGAAACCTCATCTCTATGAAAAATATGAAAATTAGATGGGTGTGGTGACTCATAAATGTGATCCCAGCTACTTGGGAGGCTGAGGCAGAAAGTTCGCTTGACCCAGAGGTCAAGGCTGCAGTGAGCCCTGATTGCACCACTGCACTCCAGCCCAGGTGACAGGGCAAGACCTTGTCTCAAAAATAAAATAAAGAAATAAAAAAAGAACCAACTAAAATGTCTTTCAGTGAGTGAATGGTTAAACAAACTGTGTTATATTCAAACCATGAAATACTACTCAACAGCAAAACGTAACAAACTATTGATTACACACAGTAACTTCAATAGATCTCAAAGGGTTATGCTGAGTAGAAAAAAAAACCCAAAAGGTTGCAGCTGTAAGATTACATTTACATAGCATTCTTGAACTGGCAAAATTGTAATAGACAATAGATTAATGGTTGCTAGGAGTGGGCATGAAGGAAGGGAATGTCTGTGGCTATAAAATTGTAGCAGAAGGGATCCTTGTTGTGAAAATGTCCTGTATCTTCACTGTGATGGTGGTCACAGAAGTCTACACAGGTGTAAAATTATTAGAACTAAATATACATATACACACAAAGAAGCGTGTGTAAAATCAGTAAAATCCAAATAAGACCACTAGATTGTATCAATCTGAATGTTCTGGTTTTGATATTATGCTATAATTATGCAAGATATTGAGGGAGAGAGGAAGACGGAAGAGAGAGATACTAACAGCAAATACACGGACAATGAAGAGGGAGAGAATGAACCTTAGTATTGAATTTTTCCTGTAAAATATTCTTATCAAATGGAAATGCAAATCTTCTGCAGTCCACATTTCCTGAAATTTTACATTATTCCTAACTTTAGGTGTTCTATTTTGTGGTGGTTGTCATGGTGATATTTAAAGAGGGAGAACTGTAAAGTGCTATACAAAGGATCCTATTTTCTCCAGAGAGCTGGAATAGCATTTCCTTAGCGTAGCATCTGCCATTGGTTTCCCACCCACATGGCTTGGCCCACCTCAGCAGTTACCTGCAGACAAAAATGCCAGGGAGTTGACACTTCAGGAGCAGCCCTCAAGCAATGATGGACAAGGGCTGGTGAGCGATGCTGCATCTTCCTTGCCCACCAAGGAGTGCATCAAGGTATGTTCTCCATCTCTCAAAGGTCCCCGACGGGTTTAACCCCGGCTGCTCTCCCCAGGTTACTGCCCGCAATCACACCCCTTCCTTCTACCTGTCACCCTCTCCCCCATTTCATCTCTCAAACCAACCACTTAAACCCAATTCCTTGTCTCAGGGTCTGCTCTTAGGAGGACCCAAATAAAGATCCTTGCACCGAAGATTCGTAGGTACCGATTCCAAGGTCCTGATTAATGGTTGAGCTTCTCTCTTCCTGATCAATGACCAAACACACAGACACTGCAACAAACCTCATGGAGATGTAACAAAATGGGGTTTGTTTATTTAACACTGACGACGATGCCCTCGGGTAAATATAGGCTTTGGTATTTCTGAAGAGTCTCTATTTAACCGTAACAAACATGGACATTGGCCATTGGACTGTTTTTTTAATAACTATCTATAAAGACTTTTTTCTGGGCTGGGTACGGTGGCGTGTAATCCCAGAACTAAAGGCCTAGGTGGGTGGATCACAAGGTCAAGAGATTGAGACCAGCCTAGTCAACATGGTGAAACCCCGTCTCTATTAAAAATACAAAAATTAGCTGGGTGTGGTAGTGTGAGCCTGTAATCCCAGCTACTTGGGAGGCTGATGCAGGAGAATTGCTTGAGCCTGGGAGGCAAAGGTTGCCGTGAGCCAAGATCGGGCCACTAAATTCCAGCCTGGCAGCAGAGCGAGACTCTGTCTCAAAAAAAAAAAAAAAAAAAAAAAGACTTTGTCTAACAGGTTCCATTCGCTGAAGCAAATCTGCATTCAGTGTACACGTTTTTAGAAAACTGACACACTTGTGTTCCAGTTCTAGTTTCTAGATGAAGTCCATCCTGGACCTACAAACCCAGCAGTCCCATCCAGAGAGCTGAGGTGTTGGCTGGTTTTCAAGACGCCAGCTAAGTGACTTGGGAAAGGCAACTTAAAGCAAACTCTTGTCAGAAAAATGAAGAAAGAAAAAGAATGTTTTGAGATCTGAAAAAAATTCTAAATACAGTCATCCTTAGGTACACTTGGGAAATTGGTTCCAGGACCCCCTCGTATACCAAAATCCACACATACTCAAGTCCTGCAGTCAACCCTGTGGAGCCCTTATATAGGAAAAGCCAGCCCCCCTCAGTGTGGGTTTTGCATCCCACAAATACTGTACATACAACCCACCTAGACTACTAACCAGCCGCAGTCCTATTAATTAATACCTTGAATTACTGTTTCCTCAATTTCGGCTGCTGGCAAGGTGGCACTCTACTGTCACCATTTGCAATGGTTCTGCTAGAAATATATCTATGTGTGTCTACTTAAACAGGCTAATATCTAAATATACTTTTATTTTATTTTATTTTATTATTATTATTTTTTTTTGAGACGGAGTTTCGCTCGTTACCCAGGCTGGAGTGCAATGGCGCGATCTCGGCTCACCACAACCTCCGCCTCCCGGGTTCAGGCAATTCTCCTGCCTCAGCCTCCTGAGTAGCTGGGACTACAGGCACGCGCCACCATGCCCAGCTAATTTTTTGTATTTTTAGTAGAGACGGGGTTTCACCATGTTGACCAGGATGGTCTCGATCTCTTGACCTCGTGGTCCACCCGTCTCGGCCTCCCACAGTGCTGGGATTACAGGCTTGAGCCACCGCGCCCGGCCCTAAGTATACTTTCATAAGCATGCGAATGGAGCAGCTGAAAGAATGGACTGGAGGTCTGCATATCTAGACCTGTGCCGGGGACTGGCGAGACGCAGGGAGGCAACTTCAGTCAAGTTCCTCAGACTTTCTGCGACTCTGTTTACTTATCAGCCAAATAAAGTGTTTGAATTAGATAAGAAAGGAAGGCAAGTCTGTGATTCTGGATAACATTTTCGTTTAGCAGAAAGGAGACCTGCTGATAGTATTACCGTCCATGCACTGATTCACCAAGCATTCCCTAAGCATCTTCTATGTAGCAAGCACTGCACAAGGGACACCATAATGTCACCATGCGTGAATGGATAGGCCTGGTCCAGGCTCTGCCACTGCCGTGATTCTCACCTCCACTACTCCCTTCATCTTGACTTCATTTACTTCAGGTTTAATGTCCCAGGAGCCAGTGTCCACCCGGCCAAGCTTAGGACATGTGCCTACCTGTCCAACAAAATAGATGGACAAAGGATCTGGCCTCCATCAGCTTTCATGGTGGCGCGCGGCAGGGGTGGCTATCACCAGGAACTGTCCACCCGCCAAGATGATGCACAATAGCAAATCGCTCCAACAGGACACGAAGCCACACAAAAAGGAAGGGGATTTGGATGTGAGACAGCCAAAAGAGGACACCTATCATCCACATACGCCTCCTTGAGCTCTCTGACACTCAGTGCCAATGTGTGACTACACCTGTGCCCTTGAGGGAACGCGAGGAGCTTTAAACTTCATCCAGCTCTCTAAGGATACTGACAGAGGAGGAGAGAAGGTGGGCCTGAGGAGTCTCTCATGCTCTGGGGACAGATTCCTTTCCACTTCACTTTTCATAATATTCTCACATGAGATATGGCCAGGAAAAAGGCCCTCAAGAATCTGGAGGTGGAGATTGGGATCCGCTTTCTGGCTCTGATTCTTGGTGTTTTGTCACCACCCCAGCAGAAAAAATATTCAGGACAGTCATCAGGACAAGGTGCCGTTCAGTGCCTGGGTTACTGGATGCATGGAGAACTTCCCAGCATTTCATGGGTGAATGCCACTGGCTGTGCTGGCCCAGGTTGGAAGTGGGTTTGGTCTTCCTCCAATTAATCAAAAGTTGACAGCATCAGGCTGTCCCAGATGCTGATGCCATTGTACCTCATACCTACTTGTGCTGGAAATCTTTCTGTCCCCATCACTGTTCTTCGCTCGAGCTCCTCACTCCCTAACCAGTATCATTAGGAGACTATTGTAAAAGAAAAACTTTGGCATTTTGTACTCAACCTTTAAGAAATTCAACCTAAAATTCATACGGGAAGGCCAAGATCTAGAATAGCTAAAACAAGCTTAAAAAAGAACAACCAAGTTGGAGGGATAACACTGCCTGATTTCAAGACTTATTACAGCCACGGATAGCAACATAATGCAGTATTGACATAATGGTAGACAAAGTAATCAATGGAATAGAATAGAGTCCAGAAGCAAACTCACAACTTTATGGACAATTGATTTGCAGCAAAGCTGCAAAAGTGAAAAGAAAATTAATCTCTTCAACAAGTGGTCCTAGAAAATCCAAAATTGGATCTATATGAGCAAAAACAAACAGAACAAAATATAAGTAAATTTAATAACCATCATATTTAAATTTTACATAGACCTGTGATGCATTTTTTGGTTAATTTTTCTTAGATAAGGGTCTAAAAACGTGCTCTATAAAAAAACAAATTGATAAATTGGTCATCATCATAATTTTAAATTGCTGTTCCTCGTAAAACACTGAAGAGAAAATATTTGCAAGTCGCAGTACATAAAAATTCACAGTATTTAAGAACTCTCAAAACTCAATAATAATAAAACAACAAATATATTAAAAATTGAGTGAATATTTGAATACATGCTTCATCAAAGAAGACAGACAATTTGGGAGGCTGAGGCAGGTGGATCACCTGAGGTCAGGGATTCGAGACCAGCCTGGCCAACATGGTGAAACCCCCTCCTACTAAAATTATAAAAATTACCGGCATAGTGGCACACTCCTGTAATCCCAGCTCCTCAGGAGGCTGAGGCACAAGAATCACTTGAACCCAGGAGGCAGAGGTTGCAGTGAGCTGAGATCATGCCATTGCACTCTCGCCTGGGTGACAGAGTGACAGAGTGAGACCTTGTCTCAAAAGAAAAAAAAAAGGAGACAGACAGAAAAGATGCTCAAGATCAGTCGTCATTTAGGAAATGCAAATCAAAGCTATAATGAAATACCACCACACATCTATTATAATAGCTAAAAGTTAACACATCTGACCATATCAAGTATTGAGGAGGATGTAGAAAGAACCAGAATTCTCATACACCATTTGGAGTAATATAAAATGGTACAATCTTTTTGGAAAAGTTAAGCAGTAGCTTAAAATTTTCAACATAGGATCCAGCCATTCCATTTCTAAGTATTTACCCAAGAGAAATGGAAGCATATGTCAGTGCAAAGCCTTGTATGTGATATTCACAGCAGCTTTATTGTAATAGCCACAAACCAGAGACAACCCATATGTCCATCAGCAAGTGAATGGGTAAACAAATTGTGTTATAACGTACACTAGAATACTACCCAAACATAAAACAAATGAACTATTGATACATGCTGTCATATGAATAATTCTCACAATAATTATGCTGAATGAAAAGAAACAGATAAAAGGAAATATTGTATGTTGCCATTTAGATACAATTCCTGAAAATGCAAACTTATAGAGACGGAAGTTAGATCAATGTACTGGGCACCTTCGGGAAGGGCGCAGGTGACAAGGAGGGCATGAGAGGGGAGATTACAAAAGGCAGGAAGAAAGTTTTGTGGGTGACCTGTACAGTATCTTATGTGCCTATGTCAAAACTTCCCAAATTGTATACTCTAAATATATGCAGCTTACTTTATTTCAATTATATTCAATAATTTTTTAATTAAGGGGAAAAAATCTGAATATCATGAACCTTCCATAAGGAGGAAACAGCAGGTGCAAGGCTAAGCCAAAAACCCTTTCTGACCGTGCTCCTCCTGAAGCTCCCCTGCCCCTAGAAGAAAGCACTACCTGTGTTTTGTGGTTGACATTTTCTCACTGTTTTTAAAAATATGTTTACTGGATGGGCGCAGTGGCTCATGCCTGTAATCCCAGCACTTTGGGAGGCTGAGACAGGAGGATCACTTGAGGCTAGGAGTTTAAGACCTGCCTGGCCAACATGGTAAAATCCTGCCTCTACTAAAAATACAAAAATTAGCCAGGCGTGGTGGTGTGTGTCTGTAATCCCAGCTACTTGGGAGGCTGAAGCACAAGAATCATTTGAACCTGGTAGGTGGAGGTTACAGTGAGCCGAGATCATGCCACTGCACTCCAGCCTGGGCGACAGAGCGAGACTCCATCTTACATGCACACACACACCCACAGAAAGTTTACAATATAAGTGGCTTAATTTTGTCAGTTCTGATCTTTATATAAACAAAGTCATGTTCAACATATTCTTCTGTGGCTTGCTTCTCTTGTTCTATAATTTGTTAGTGATATTCATGCATGCCAATTTGAGTAGTAGTAATTGTGGTGCATTCATTCTCACTGCTGTATAGTATTCTAAAACGTTCATTCTATTCCTAATGAACATTTATATTGTTTCCAGTGTTTTACTGTTTAAACACTGTTTTTGTGAGTCCTTGTGAAAGAAGGACTCCTAGGTGTAAACCTAATGACAGAATTGCCCTGCCATAGCATATATGCGTATTCCTCTTTATTAAGTAATGCAAAATTATTTTCCAAGTACTTATATCAATTTTCCCTCCCACCAGCAATATATAAAAAATCTGATTGCTTTACATCCTCAAGACCACTTAATATGGTCAGTCTTTTTAAGACCAATCTTGGGTGTGCAAAATGGCATCAAAAGGTGGTCCTTAATCTGCCTTTCTAAAGATCACCTCTTTGCATATTAGTCTTCCTTATCATATGTTCCAGTCCTGAAGGGCTTATGATTCAGGATTGCTCAGCAACCTAAAACCTGGGAAAATGCATTAGCTGAATCCCTGCCGCTTCCCCATCTTCCAGCTACCTCAAGCCCACACATGGGAACACACACACACACACACGCACACACACACACACACACACACACACACACGCAGCACATGTCTAGCATGCAGCACCACCTAATGTTGGTGGAATGAAAAACGATGCCTGTTCATAGGCCTCCCAATCCACAAGGCTCAGCAGGGAACAAAATAGGCAGCCTGCCTGTGGAAGAAGAGAAGAGCAGGGGGCTGTTGGTTGATCCCGTCTCTTGCAAGTTAGATCTCACATACTACTGTGGGGAGAAGTACAGGGGCACGGAAACACAGAGCCTGGAAGAAGGACTCGTGCCTTGTTTTTGTATTTTATTTCTCTCGGCAATAATTCTCTGTTGTGTGCATTGGAACCTCATATGAGAACCTCAAACAGGGTTAAGAGTGGTGGGGAAAATGATGCAAAAGAATGTCCATCTCGCTCTGATTCACAGAGTGATTTGCACCCAGGACCAAGAACAGTGATTGCAGGATCCTTTACCCACTTGATCAGCTTCCTCATCTCACTGCAATTTGTTTGATCTCCGCCTTTATTTTTCAGACAGAGACCAAAGACTGGCCTCCTCCAGAGGAAGAAGAATGAGCTGGGCGGATGCTGAGTAAGTCCATTGAGAATCTGAGCTCAGCGACAATAATGCCGGGCAAAGCACTCATCATGACAGCCACGTTGGGCTGTTGTCATGATCAGCTGCATCGTTAGGTCCCTTCCACCTGCCTGTTTCCCTTCTCCCTCCTCAGCCACCAGTGGTGTACTCCTGGCAGCTGCCGCTTTGCAGAGTCTCCTTGCACTGAAATTAAGCCCATCAAACTGTCAGCCCCATTGCCAGGGCTGCTCTCCTGTCAGCCCATGTCATGACGACAGATGATAGAAATGCTGCTATTCAGGCTTCACAGGGAGCGTCTGTTTCCTTTTTTAAATAGCTTTAAAAAGAAGATTGAGAGAAGATACCTGCTTGGCAGGCTGAGCAGGATGACTAAGACAGCAAGTTCTTTTGCTGGCTCTTCTTGCCCGCTCAGTAGTGCTGGGTGACACTGCCTCTAGAACGTTAGGACCAGAGACAGCAGGAAGCCATCGGGGTGAAGGTGGAGGGCAAAGTTCCAAAGAGGACAGCCTCTAGAGAGGGGAAGGAGAAGGGAAGGGACCAACCAGGGTAACGTCTTCCCTTTCCTGGAGTCTGCCTCTTCATAAACACCACCCAGCACATTCTTCAGAAGTCCAGAGTCCTGGCCTTTGCTCAATCTTGCATTCTCAGAAGGGTAGATGGGTAGAGATCACCTTTAAGATCTTTGTCCTAAGGCAACTCCAAAGTTTCCAAAATGTTAGATCTTCTCTCCTTCAGCCCTTCCAAGTGCTTTGGCATTTATAGCGTGGTGAGAGGGGGCAGAGCGGAAGCTGAAGCTTTTTCACCCCAAACACAAACAGCCTCCTCTTTGACAGGCTTATGATTCAGGATCGCTCAGCAACATAAAACCTGGGGGGAAAAATGCATTCAGTTAATGCATATTTCCCCCAGGTTTTATGTTGCTGCTTCCTCATCTTCCAGCTACACCAAGCCCACACATGAGAACGAACACACACACACACACACACACACACACTCTCTCTCTCTCTCTCTCTCTCTCTCTCTCTCTCTCTCTCTCTGGATGTATAATTGCAACAACTTAATGGCCTGAGACACAGATTAAATATCCACATTCAGCATGTGAGCATAGAGATGGGAAGAATCTCAGCAGCTTTCTATTCTTTTCCTCTCAATTTAGAGACGAAGACTGAAGCCCCAAGAAGTTAAGTGACTTTTCCAAAACTGCACAGCTTGATAGTGACAAATAAGGGAAAGGAATTCTGGAATCCTTCACTCCTTTTAGGGCTGAATTTGACCAAACGAGCAACAGAAACTAATTGGGAATTCTTTCTCTGGAGGAACAACAGAACTCTGAAGCATTGTAGAGAATCACTCCAGAGGAAAGGCAGATGAGAAAAGACCTGAGAGCACCCACTTTAAAAGCAGATGAAAAGAAATTTACACAGAGCATCTTTACCTTACAGAAAACCAGCTTAGAGCGAATGGCTGAGGAAACTTTGCACATGGGCAATGCCAAGTATGGATCAGACTTCAGTGTTCAGTGATGCAGAGGATCCTAGAATTTCCTCAGCAGCTTGCTGCTGGGAGCTGACTTTCCCCATAAGAAGAGGCTTTGAGGAATAGCAACATCAGGTGAAGAATAGCATTAATGATATTTTCACTTACTGAGCATGTATAATATACCACGCACTGTTCTAACAGCCTTATGTTTATAACTTCTTTAGCCCTCACAGCAATGCTGTGAGTAGATGATAATACTATCTTCTTCATAGTTACAGAGGAGTGACCTGAGATGTTGAGAGGTTATGAAGCCTTTTTTAAGTCGGGCAGTCAGACCTAGGTGTTAGAGCCCATTTAAATGGAGGAGTGTGTCCCAAATCATGCTTTTACCCCCGTTGCTGTACCTGATGAGGGTCAGGAGATGAGCTTACTCTGCCATGGTGAGGTAACTCATTCCATTTGTTCTCAATGGTTTCCAGGGAGATGGGGAGATGGACATTCTGGACCTGCTCTTCCACTGAGTTGTGGCTTTGGACAAGTGTACAGTAAAGGGTTGCCTCAGCAGACCTGCATTGCCCAAACCCCACACATTCTGAGGATCTTCGGGACCGGCCCTTGGCCAGCTCCTGGGAGATCATCTCTGAGCCCTTGGAATATCCTGCTTGATAAGAGTGTCTCTGTACACCTGGGGCCTTGGGCCGCACCAGATAGTTTATGCCAACAATGTGATTTATGGGTGGACTCTTGGGCCACACTATATCGGTTTGACCTCTGCGGGGCAAATGAGAGAGACACTAGGCACTTCATGGTTATGTGACTGCCCCCTGACCTCCAAGAAAGCCCTGGACACCAAGGTTTCAGTGAAGTTCCCTGGTTGGTGTGTGTTGTCACACATTGTAGCTGGGTAAATTCAATGCTGTCAACTGACTGCACAAGGAGAGGACAACTAAAAGCTCAGACTTGTTTCTTTCTGCACTCTGCCCTGTGAGCATTTTTCTTGGGCTGATTTTAATCTGCATCCTTTCACTCCAGTAAACTGTAACCAGGAATATAACATTTTTTTCTGAGTTCTGTGAATCATTCTATTGAATCATCAACCCTAAGTGTGGATTTGACTATCTTGACATAGCAAGGTAGTCAGTCCCCAGTAGCTTCTTTATATAGAATGAGAGAGTTGACCTACAGCCCTAGATGATTTCCAAGGGTTCTTCAACTCTGTCTTTAAGCGTACTTCACAATCCTCTGGGTTTTTTCACTAGTCTCATGTGTCGTATTGTGCAGTCCCATCTACAGTAGGGATGTCCCTGATGTAACCTCCAAACAAATCAGCTTTCCCTGGCAGGGAAGGGGATGTGCTTGGGTCTCCAAAAAACGTGTTGCAAAGCCTGCAACACACAATAATGCCCCAATATCCATTATCACCTCCTTCCCTGCTAATAGAACTCTGTTTGAACTGGGTACCTAGGTACCTGGAATAAAGAACAAATTTCCCAGCCTTCCTTGCAGCTAAATGTGGCCATGTGAGTAAGTGCTGGCCAATAGTATGAAAGCAAACTTGTGACGTGGGCCTCCTGGGAAATGCCTTGAAAGAAGAATGCTCTCCTTATCACCCCCTCCTTCTTGTGGTTGTGATGCAGGTGTCTGGTGACATCTGGGTGGCCCATAAGGAGGAAACCATGTTCTAAGGATGGCAGAGTAAGAGATGGAAGAAGTCTGGCTCCTTGGGATTCTGCAAAGCCACCTGGCAGCTACGAACTGTCTCCTCTAC